>NW_012103832.1:375723-377087 GCF_000951045.1 Mandrillus leucophaeus
TCATTGGTAGCTTGATGGGGACGGCATTGAATCTATAAATTACCTTGGGCAGTATAGCCATTTTCACGATATTGATTCTTCCTATCCATGAGCATGGAATGTTCTTCCATTTGTTCATGTCCTCTTTTATTTCGTTGAGCAGTGGTTTGTAGTTCTCCTTGAAATGGTCCTTTGCATCCCTTGTAAGTTGGATTCCTAGGTATTTTATTATCTTTGAACTCCCATTGTAAATGGGAGTTCACTCATAATTTGGCTATCTGTCTGTTATTGGTGTATAAGAATGCTTGTGATTTTTGCACATTGATTTTGTATCCTGGGACTTTGCTGAAGTCACTTATCAGCTTAAGGAGATTTGGGACTGAGACGATGGAGTTTTCTAAATATACAATCATGTCATCTGCAAACAGGGACAATTTGACTTCCTCTTTTCCTAATTGAATACACTTTATTTCTTTTGCCTGCCTGATTGCCCTGGCCAGAACTTCCAACAGTATGTGGAATAGGTATGGTAAGAGAGGGCATCCCTGTCTTGTGCCAGTTTTCAAAGGGAATGCTGCCAATTTTGCCCATTCAGTATGATATTGGCTGTGGGTTTGTCATAAAAAGCTCTCATTATTTTGAGATATGTCCCATCAATACCTAATTTATTGAGAGCTTTTAGCATGAAGGGCTTTTGAATTTATCAAAGGCCTATTCTGTATCTATTGAGATAATCATGTGGTTTTTGTCTTTGGTTCTGTTTATATGCTGGATTACGTTTATTGACTTGCATATGTTGAACCAGCCTTGCATCCCAGGGATGAAGCCCACTTGATCATGGTGGATAAGCTTTTTGATGTGCTGCTGGATTTGGTTTGCCAGTATTTTATTGAGGATTTTTGCATCTATGTCCATCAGAGATATTGGTCAAAAATTCTCTTTTTTGTTGTGTCTCTGCCAGCCTTTGATATCAGGATGATGCTGGCCTCATAAAGTGAATTAGGGAGGATTCCCTCTGTTTCTATTGATAGGAATAGTTTCAGAAGAAATGATACCAGCTCCTCCTTGTACCTCTGGTAGAATTCAGCTGTGAATCCATCTGGTCCTGGACTTTTTTGGTAGGTAGGCTATTAATTATTGCCTCAATTTCAGAACCTGTTATTGGTCTATTCAGAGATTCAGCTTCTTCCTGATTTAGTCTTGGGATGGTGTAAGTGTCCAGGAAATTATCCATTTCTTCTAGATTTTCTAGTTTATTTGCATAGAAGTGTTTATAGTATTCTCTGATGGTAGTTTGTGTTTCTGTGGGATCGGTGGTGATATACCCTTTATTATTTTTTATTGCATCTATTTGATTCTTCTCTCTTTTCTTCTTTATTAGTCTT
>NW_012103832.1:378500-392993 GCF_000951045.1 Mandrillus leucophaeus
GGAAGCACTAAACATGGAAAGGAACAACCGGTACCAGCCACTGCCAAAACATGCTAAATTGTAAAGACTATCAGTGCTAGGAAAGCACAGTTCTTACCTACAAAGAAGACACCTGATAAATTAGTTCTTATTCTTTAGGCCACAATTATATTTAGCTTCCTGAACGCCTACAATAAACTCTTACATTTATGGTTAACTGATTTTTGACAAGCATGCCAAGGCAATCCAATGGGAGAAAGATTAGTTTTTCAGTAAAGGATGATGGCACAACTGGACGCCTACATGCAAAAGTAGAAAGTTTGGCCCTTTCCTCACTCCATACACAAAAATCAGCTCGAAATGTATCACTGTCCATAGTTTTACCCCTTTATTACATCATGATTACGCAGCAGCTGTTAATCAACCCTGTCTGGGAGCTGCTGTCCCAGAACTGTGAGATCCAGAGTGGCAGATCAGAACCCACAAAGCCAATGGACTG
The DNA here is from genome assembly GCF_000951045.1 of Mandrillus leucophaeus. NCBI lineage: Eukaryota > Metazoa > Chordata > Mammalia > Primates > Cercopithecidae > Mandrillus > Mandrillus leucophaeus. The sequence goes on from NW_012103832.1 coordinate 378,979, forward strand.
CAAAGTGCTTGAATTTTCAGTTTACCCTGGCAGCCTAGCACTCCAATAAGGGTAAAAAATTCCACAGATTTCAAGGATGTCAGGAGAAAAAAAAAAGTTTCAAACCTAGCAAGAGAAGATTTAGGGCAGAACTTAGTCATGTGATCATAATTAGCTACTTCTGTAAAGTATGAAACATTTTAAATAAAATGTTTGACAAAATTTCTAATATACTTTGAAGACATTAAAATCCCCTTCTGAGAAGTCATATTTTACCCTTCCAACTGATCTTCAGTATGTGAGGAATCTAGTAATATTACTATTTAGATATTTATGTTTAGATATTTAAAGGTACAATGACTTTAACCAACCTTGTGATTGTTTTATAAATCATAAAATAAATAAATCCTTTCTTGTACCTAGTCTATAGCTGTTAGCTTTTCCATCTTCTTATGAAAGAGCTTCTACCAAAGATACATGCTCAAAATGTGTCTTTGGTAGAGGCTATTTTGTAAGAAGTACCCTTATATGAATTTGAAATAACTCCACATGTACTAACAATTCAACTAAGAAGTTACTTTATCGGGTTGTTTTGATAATTCCAATGTCTAAGTTAATAAATTAGTATCTCAAATAAGTGGAATTAAGGTCACACATCTACAAAATAAAAATCGACTACTGCATGAAAGCATAGCGGGGGACATCTAAAATAATTGCTTAATCAGGTATTATCTTATTAGTGTTCTTTCCATTACATGGCTTGCTTAGCTTTATTGTTAAACTTACAAAATATTTATGTTTTCCTTGCATCTACAAACTAATTATAATCTTTTGGTTTGTTCATGGGTGTAAACGTTTAAAAAATCAGTGACTTCCTTATTATAATTTTCTTATTAACATTTTATTCTATTCTTAAATTATTAATAAGGCTGTTGCACTTTGGAGAGATTTGGAATTCATACACCAGGCAAAAATGGATTATAGAATTTGAGATTACTAGGTAATTTTACTTTAATTGAGATATATGAGGACCAACATGATAAGAACTGGCCTCCATGGCATAACTGGAGGGCATGTCATGGAAGTTGTAAATGTTGTGTTAAAGATGATCTCACTCTATGCACCTGAAATGTGAAAAGAACAAAGTTATTGAGCTATTTGGTTTTGGCATACCTTTGGAAATATACCTCCACAGGTGGTTTTTCTGTTGATTTAAGGCCTTCACAACTTTCAGATAGTGGAGAGTGAGTGTATTTTCAAACAATGAATCAAAAGGTTAAGTTGTATTGGTCAATGGGGCCTAGCAGAAGAAGTGTCTGATTAATTTAATAGTCCATTTTGATAAAACTAATTTACTTAATAGTAGCTGTATATTTGATTTTGCTTATTTCTTTGAAAATGTTATTAATACATCATTAGGATCAAGCTTCTTTTGAGGAGAGGGACCAATGGAAAGCTGGGGTAATTTCTTTACTTTTTATTTTAAAGTAATTTTAGATTTTTAGAAGCCTTACACAGATAATGGTACAGGTATAACCCCTCACCTTACTTCCTCTAATTCTAGCATCTTACGTAACCATGATCATTTATCTGCTAATTTTGTTTTTATGAGCACATGTTAGTGGGAAATTTAGGGCTGCTAGAATAATCATCTATTCTTTCATTCTATGTCAATGTATTCAGTGATTTGGTATTCCCATTCAACTAGATTGAATTAGGGAGTATCCCAAAGAGGTAGTGCCTTGCACTGTTGTTGATGCTGGGGATAGTGCAGTAAACAAAATGGACAAATTCCCTGCACTCATGGAGATCATCCCTAAGAGTGGTAGACAATCAACAGATAAAATAAATAATACAATTTAATGGATTCTGCTGAGTAGTATTGACAAGATTAAATCAGGGAAGAAAGATGAAGTTGCAATTTTAAATACTGTGGTCAGGAAAGGCCTCACTGATGTTACATTTGAGCAAAGATATGACAGGGTTTTATATATGAATTATAGAATTATCCTGAGGAGTGCATTCAAGGATGAATGAACAGAATGAATAATGAAGACCTGGGAAAAGATCTTGAGTAGAGAACTCAAGTAACAGAGAAGAGAACAGTAATCACTAGAAAAAAATAACAATGGCACGCCAGGCAGGCTTCTGTCTTTTGTCTTCTGTGCCTACTATTCCCTCTGCCTAGAACACACTTCCTCTAGATGTACACTTGGCAAAGTGTGAATCTTTCCCAAATCTATGCTCAAATCTCATCTTCTCAGTGAGGCTTACTTTAAACACCCAATTTAATATCACAGCCTGCCTTCTCCTCTATCCAACATTAGCACCTAGCATCCTGCATCCCTCTTACCCTGATCTATTTCTACTTGTCTTCATGGAATTTTCAGAGTATACAATGTATGCTTTAAATCATATTTATTGCTTACTATGTTTCATTCTTGCTGGAATGCAAGCTTATGAAGGCAGGCATCACTCTTGATTTTTCCTGTGACATATTCTAAGCCTCTAAAAAGAGTGCCCACCCACTTAAAAATATTTGATTAACAAATCAAAAAAATGGGAAGCAAATAAATATTTGTTGAAAAAATAAATGAATGGATGAAGGGCTTTAAGCAGGTGAATGGTGTCATAATTGAGATGTATTGTGCAGAATAACCTATAGGGGGATAATCGTGGAAGCAGGGGAGACAAGTTATGAATGGAAGGAAAAGATATTGACCAGATAGTACCTGCAGAAATAGTATTGGGATGGTGAGCATCTGGATATACATATTTGCTGATAGATTGGGTATAATATGTAAGGGAAAGAAAAATCAAATATCATGTCAAAGATTTTTGTTGAAATGGCTAGATAGTATTTCATTTTACTGAGATGGGGGTTGGAAGAGATTCATGGTGGAAGGTGGAATCAATAATTTCATATGAAATTTCATCAAAAAGATGAGGTTAGACAGAGTAGAGAAATGCAAGCATTAACTTCTGTACACTCCAGTGTCTAGAATTGAGGAGATTAAGGACAGAACAAAGGAGCCTGAGGAAAAATAACCATTAAGGTAAGAGGAAAATTAGTAGTGAATGAAGTCCTGGAAATTAACAGTGGTAGTGATAAATTGTGTCACTTGTTACTGATAGGTCATGTAATGTGAATTATTTAATGAATGTTTAATGTGAACAAAGTAATACGGAGGTTATCTGTGAGCTTGACAAGGCAGGAAACCACTCCCTACCCTCCCACCCATGTAATCTAATTTCTCTTTTTCTGGAATACAGTTGCCACTGATGTTGGCTTCACAAACATTTCTTTTCCTCCACTATAAAATGGAATTTTATTTATCATCTTAAAATTTTATTCATTTGAGCTTTGGCCAGTGAACTTCCAGATTGTGACTACGGGTTGCTAACTTTTTATTTGAAACAACAACAGCACAATTACACAGGCAGCATGAATCAGAAAAGTCTGTTTTTAACCTATTTCTGCAGCACCATAGCTGTGTACCATTGATCAGGACCTCGCTGGGTTTTCGTATCTTTTTACACACAGTAAGGAGAATGGGTTAAATTATTTAGAATTAATCACTCCTTCTAAACCTGAAAGGAGATCCCTGGACATTAAGTGCCCTGTGGCTCAAGTACTGATATGAGAATTGTGCAGAAAGGACCAGAGAATCTGCAAAGAGCACATGAAACTGCATCAGATAAATTTTGCCTTTAGTAAGACATGGGCACCGGTACTCATTTACTTAGACTGCCTCAGGAAGTTTACAACTCAGTGTCAGCATCAGATCTTAATTTCACAATGAGAGCCTACAAATTTTATTATAGTGCATATTGTCACTACTAAAATCTCATTAAGATCTGCAGTTACCTAATTGAAGTATAGAGTGATGTGCAATGTTAATAAAATGACAATGACACTCAAATGTCATTTAAAGCAATAACAAGTTTTAAAGTGTCTAAAATTTTATGCTACTATGTATGATGGGCCACTCATTTTTTCAATAAATGTTTATTATCTCAATAAAGTCAACTTAAATTATTTGGGGGAATAGAGCTCTACCGTAATATAGGTAACATGATCATTTTACCCCTCTATATTACCTTGCTAGAAATGATTAAATCAATTAAGTTAATATTTTATGTTTATACATAGTTTGGTTTTATTGAAAACATTGATTTAAAATTAATTAAATATCCTCCCAAATTTTTATTAGCTTTAGACCTATTAAGAGGAGGGCATATAAGGGCATTTAATCTGGAAAAAAAGGAAAAGTGACACAAAAAAATTTAAAACCCCATAAACCTAATAATCCACTAAATATTTTGTTATTTCTTCAACTTTTGTGATCTCATTCTAACATTAAATGAATGACCTAAAATGTGCTTACACCTGAAAAAGAAATAAATTGCTCATTCAAGTGTAGAGCCCTTAGATAAAATACTTCTATCCACGAAGCTTCAAATATTTGTTGATTGATATGTGGCACTACATTATTCAATCCTCAGGTCACAAAATTCTGGGCATTTCAATTAATTTCTTCTGTTCAAACACATTTTAATTGATGACTTCAGAAACTAACAGCTGCATAAGAGCCTGTAGGGAAAAGTCTGTTATTGCAAATAGTAATAGATGTGGTAACCTAGTACTCTTAAGTCATAATGATTGGAACTTTATTTTGATTCATAAAGGTTGTAAGTGAAAATGAAAAACTAATATACAAGGTATTATTTAAAGTTACCTTTTTAGAAAAAAAAGTCATATATTTTAACCTGACATGTATGAATATTATGTTGACTGCAAATTAAGTTTTTATTACATCCCAATTGACAGGAACTTTGACTCTCTTCATGAAAATTGCTTCGATTTCCCTAACATCATGGTAATGATAATATAAATATCTAATAATGCTGCACTGCACCATAGACTATTATAGAATGTCCACTACTAAGAGACAGCAGGAAATAAGATTCTCTTCCTATGCTGTTCCAGCTGTATAAACTTTAACAAGTCACCGAACTTTCAACTTCTTATTTTTACCTATAAAATGATCATTATTAATTTATTCAATAAGTATTAAGTTTGTGATTACTGCATGCCAGCTATTATTCTGGACTATGAAACAATTGTAAAGTGAGAGATGAGGTGCCTGATCACACAGAAGTTCATCTTTATAGTAGGCAAAAGACAATAAAAATACTAAGAAAGTATCAGCTACTGATAAAGTCATACGGGGGAAAAAAAAAGCAACACTTCAAATGCAGGGTTAATTAAAGGACTATTTGAGGGCATCCAAATGAAGAGAGGGCTTACAGGAAGAACATCACCAAGGAGACAGCAGTTTTAAAAGTCCTGAATTGGAAAGAATTTGTTATAATTGGATAACATAAAGATGGATGCTTAGAACTGAAAGATGGTAGAAGATGGACATAGAAAGCAGAGCATGTAGGTGGTTGAAGAAAAGCGAACAAAGTTTCAATTTTATTCTATAACAGTTAAAAGGCATCAGAATTTTATTAATTAATAGACTTTAGGGCAGTATTCAATTTACAGAAAAATCTAACAGAAAGTACAGAGCATTCCCATAAAACTCTTCATCTCCTCACCTGCCACCCACAGTCTGCCCTGTTATTAACACCTGTGGCATATTTGTTACAACCAATGGGAAAATATTGTTACATGATTACTAATTAAATTCCATAGTTTACAGTGGAGTTCACTCTTTGTTTTGTGCATTCTATAGGTTTTGACAAATGTATAATGCCACATACCCACCACTGCAGCACCATGAAAATACTTATTCCTGTGTCCTACCTATTCAGCATTTTATCATACATTGATTAATCATACATTAATGTAGTCTTTTCAAACTGGCTTCTTTCTCTTAGCAATATGCTTTGAAGATTCCTCCATAGCTTTCCTGGCATGTAGCTCATTATTTCTTCTTCTTGTAATATTCCCTTGTCTGGATGTGCCACGGTTTCTTTATCCATTTACCTGTTAAAGGGCATTTTGGTTGCTTCCAAGCTTTGGCAACTATACATAAAACTGCTATATCCATTAGTGTGCAGGTTTATGTGTGGACATAAATTATCAGCTAATTTGAAGAATAAAGAGTAAAGTCACTGGATTGTTTGTGAAGACTATGTTCAGTTTTGTAAGAAACTACCAAATTGTTTTGCAAAGTAGCTATACCATTTTGCATTCCTATCAGCAACAAATGAGAGTTCCTGTTGCTCTGTATCCTTTCCTTCATTGGGTGTTGTCAGTGTTTTGCATTTCAGCTATCCTAATAGATGTGTAGTGGTATCTCATTGTGGTTTCAATTTGCAGTTCTCTGGTGACATATGATGTTGAGTATCTTTTCATATGATCGTAGGCCAACTGTGTATGTTTGGGGGGTAGATGTCTGTTCAGATATCATGTTCATTTTATAATTCAGTTATTTGTTTTCTTATTGCTCAGTTTTAAGAGTTATTTCTATATTTTGAATACTAGTCTTTATCAGATATATGCTTTGCAAGAATTTTACCCAAGCTAGTGGTTTGTCTTTTTCCTTCTCTTAAAGGTGTTTGCAGAAGAAGGTTTAAATTTTAATAGGGTCCAACATATCAAAATTTTCTTTCGTGGATCATGTTTTGGGTGTTATACCTAAATATTTATCACCAAACCCAAGGTCATTCAGATATTTTCCTATGTTTTCTTCTAGGAATTTTATAGTTTTACATTTTACATGTAGGTCTATGATCCATTTTGATTTGACTTTTTGTGAAAGGTGTGAAGTTTGTGTCAAGATTTCTTTAATTTTTTGTATGTGGATGTCCAGTTGTTCCAGAACTATTTTTTGAAAAGACAATCTTTTCCCCCATTGAATTGCCTTTGCTTCTTTATAAAAGATCAGTTTAATGTTAGGAACCTATTAAAAAGGGCAATCGATTACATGGTTTTTTTTTTCAAATGTTACTGCACTATATAGAGAATGAATTGTTATAGCAGTAGGGAGAAGATAGATTAAGAGAGATTCCTGAGATTAAGTCAAAACTTGCTGGTATTTTGGGACATGAGGCAGAGAAAAAGCAAGAAATCAGGACATGATAAGGCTTTAGCAGTCTGAAAATATTCAACTGAGACAAACAACCTCTTAAAGTTACATTTAACTCAAGGCTCTATGACTTTAATATTATTGTGAAATCTGTGAGTTGTAAAAATCTTAAAGGGCTTGTTTATTAATATTTTTATTTTTATTTTTGTATTAAACAATTGATTGTGTATTTTTAAAATTTTACTTTATTTTCAATTCTATGTACTTTCAATTAATATGAAGTTGGTTATTCTACCAACATACCATGACCTAGGATGGTTAGGAGACATGAAAAAATACTTTGAGAGGATGTATCCTCAAGATGTTAGTATGTTAAATACCCTAATTTCTTTTCAGACTGATAGGAGCAAGAATGATAGGTAATATTTACTTTTGACATTACGTTTAATAATTTCTTATGACGAAGATCACAATATGTTGGTTTATTTTAAACTTAAATTATTTCTGGCAATTTTTCAAACAAAAAAATGATACTCTATGTAGAGTCTTGTCACTGTTGATTAGTACGTTTAAAATAATTGAACAATAAAAAAGACATTAGATTTTAATAGTAAGTTCTGCACAAACTGAAACTTGGGAGGAGATTTATCACACTAATGATAATAATCTTAAATAAAATATAGTCCACTTACATAATTAGGCAAAACCACAAAGGAGAAAATAATGGTTACTGCAACTCTAAAATGAAATATCCATTCTCTAGGGAGATAAGGTCTAATAATCAGAAAAGGTTTCTAAAAATATTGCTTTTAATTTTCCTTTTATTTTGGATACTCTAAAGCCATCATATTTGGAAACTTCTTAGTTGCATCCATTTTCCTACTACTCACCTAGATTACAACATGGGTTTCTATAGGGGACTATGAGAATAACAGTACCTGAATTGTGGTATGGCTTTCCCATATTCTTCTCCTTAAACTTTTCATATGAATCCAGATTTCTTTTTGCCAACACTTATCATGAAGCAACCAAAAAATATGTGTTTGCCATATTGTGCAGACATGAAATTTACTAAATTCTACTAACACATTTCACCTGTTGTAATATCTGTGATCTCTTAGTAGGTTTATAAATAATAGCGTGTCTGCACAGGTGACTGCATAATATTTCTACCCAAAAAGGCTGAGGAAGGAAGTATATATTTTGTGCAAGTCACATCTTCATAAAACAAAAGCTAGTAAAATATTATGCTGTTATTATTGTTATTTATTTATTTATAGTTATGAAAAGTAGAAGTAAGCACCACCACAAAAATGCCCCCAGAAAGTTTGTGTTCTGAATGTTATATGCTGGAGAACAATTTAAAAGTCAGATAGTTTCAGCTACTAATCTTATGGATGAGTCCCTTCTAACACATTTAGTTCTGTGACTCTCAAATCTGGATGCAATTAGGATAATTCTATGAATTATTTAAAATTATCAATCCATAGTTTCTATTCAGAAAAAATGAGTAAAAATATTTTGAGAGATGGCCTATTTACCAATATATTCTAAGAGCCCTGCCTTTGAGCCTAATGTGCCACAAGAGTTATGAAAAATTGCCCTTACTTATATTTGTGAGCACAAGTTACAGCCATTTCTACACCCATTGTCTAATACTATGTGAGCATGACTCATTAGAGAACTTTGAAATCTCCAAAGATCAATAAAAATTTTCTTGGACTTCTTAAATGGTGGTGTGAGGAGCTCAGTAAATGCTCTCCCTGGGAAAAGCACCATTTATCTGAAGAAAATTATAACACACACACACACACACACACACACACACACACGCATCTACTGTATTAGTCTGTTCTCATACTGCTATGAAGACATACCTGAGACTGGGTAATTTATGGAGAAAAGAGGTTTAATTGACTCACAGTTCTGCAGGCTGTACAGGAGGCATGGCTGGGGAGGTCTCAGGAAATGTACAATCATAGCAGAAGGTGAAATGGAAGCAGGTCAATCTTCCCATATCTTCCTATCGTGGAGTAGGAGAGTGAGAGAACAGAAGGGGAAGGGCCACACATTTTTAAACAACCAGATATTTTGAGAACTCACTCCCTATCACAAGAACAAGGGTGATATCCACCTCCATGATCCAATCACCTCACACCAGGTCCCTTCTCCAACATTGGGAATTACAATTCAACATGAGATTTGGATCCAGATACAAAGCCAAACTGTATCATTCCACCCCTGGCCACTCCCAGATCTTACATCCTTCTCATATTACAAAATATAATCATGCCTTCCCAGCAGTCACCCAAAGTCTTAACTCACTCCAGAATTAACTCAAAAGTCCAAGTCCAATGAGACTGTAAAATAAAAAAAAACAAATTAGTTCTATTCACGATACAATGTTGGTACAGGCATTGGGTAAATGTTTGCGTTCCAAATGGGAGAAATTGGTTAAAACAAAGGGGCTACAGGCCCCCTGCAAGTCTGAAACCCAGCAGGGCAGTCATTAAATCTTTTTTTTGTTTTTGAGACAGAGTCTCACTCTGTCACCCAGTCTGGAGTGCAGTGGCATGATCTTGGCTCACTGCAACCTTCACTTCCCAGATTCAAATGATTCTGCTGCTTCAGCCTCCCGAGTAGCTGGGATTACAGGCATGCACCACTATGCCAGGCTAATTTTTATATTTTTCGTAGAGATGGGTTTTCACCATGTTGTCCAGGTTGGTCTCAAACTCCTGACCTCAGGTGATCGGCCCGCTTGGCCTCCCAAAATGCTGGGATTACAGTCATGAGCCACCATGCCCAGCCCATTAAATCTTAAAGCTCCAAAATAATCTTCTATGACTCCATGTCTCACATCCAGCCCACACTGATGCAAGGGCCAGGGAGCTCCCAAGGCCTTGGGCAGCTCCACCCCTGTGGTTCTGCAGGGTACAGCTCCTGCAGGTGTTTCACAGGCTGGCATTGAGTGTCTGTAGGTTTTCCAGGCAAAGGGTGCAAGCTGTTGGTGTGTCTACCATTCAGGGATCTGGAGGATGGCAGCCCTCTTCACAGCTGCACTAGGCAGTGCTGCAGTGGGGCTTCTGCATGGGGGTTCCAACCCTAACTTTCCCCATTGCACTGCCCTAGAATAGGTTCTCCATGAGGGCCCCCCGCCGCCCGTAGCAGACTTCTGCCTAGACAGCCAAGCATTTCCATACATCCTCTGAAATTTAGGCGGAGGTTCCAAAACCTCAAGACTTGCCTTCTGTACACCTGCAATCCCAACACCACATGGAAGCCCCCAAGTTTCAGGACTTGCATCCCCTGAAGCCATGGCCTGAGCTGTACCTTGGCCCCTTATAGCTATGACTGGAGCTTGAGTGGCTGGGATACCGGGTGCCATGTCCTGAGGCTGAACAGAGCAGCAACATCCTGGACCTGGCCCACAAAACCATTTTTTCCTCCTAGGCCTTCAAGAATGTGCTGGAAGGGGCTGCTATAAAATGCCCTGGAGACATTTCCCCCATTGTCTCGGCTTTTAACATTCAGCTCTTCTTTACTTATGCAAATTTCTTCAGACTTGAATTCCTCCCCAGAAAATGGGTTTTTCTTTTCTACCACATGATCAGGCTGCAAACTTTCCAAACTTTTATCCACTGCTTCACTTTTAAATGTAAGTTCTAGTTTCAGGTCATTTCTTTGTTTATGCAAATAGGCATAGGCTTTTAGAAGTGGCCAGGCCACATCTTAAGTGCTTTTTTTTTTTTTTTTTTTTTTTGAGACGGAGTCTTGCTCTGTCGCCCAGGCTGGAGTGCAGTGGCCGGATCTCAGCTCACTGCAAGCTCCGCCTCCTGGGTTTACGCCATTCTCCTGCCTCAGCCTCCCAAGTAGCTGGGACTACAGGCGCCTGCCACCTCGCCTGGCTAGTTTTTTGTATTTTTAATAGAGACGGGGTTTCACTGTGTCAGCCAGGATGGTCTCGATCTCCTGACCTTGTGATCCGCCCGCCTCAGCCTCCCAAAGTGCTGGGATTACAGGCTTGAGCCACCGCGCCCGGCCTTAAGTGCTTTTCTACTTAGAAATTTCTTCCACCAGATACCCAAAATCATCTCTCTCACAAAGTTCCATAGATCTCTAGAGCAGGGGCACAACATGTCCAGTCTCTCTGCTCAAGTATACCAAGAATGACCTTTACTTTGGTTCCTAATAAGTTCCTCATCTCCCTGTGAGACCACCTTATTCTAGAGCTCACTGCCCATATCACTATCAGCATTTTTTGTCACAATCATTCAACAAGTCTCTAGGAAGTTCCAAGCATTCACTCTTCTTTCTGTCTTTTTCTGAGCTTTCCAACCTGTTCCAACCTCTGCCCATTATCCAGTTCCTTAGTTGCTTCCACATTTTCAGGTATCTTTATAGCAATGCCTCATTTCTCTGGTACCAATTTTCTGTATTAGTTCATTCTCACACTGCTATAAAAACATATATGAGACTGGGTAATTTTTGGAGAAAAGAGGTTTAATTGACTCACAGTTTCACACGCTATACAGGAGGCATGGCTGAGCAGGCCTCAGGAAACTTACAGTCATGGCAGAAGGTGAAGGAGAAACAGGCATAATCTTCACATGGCACAGCAGGAGAGAGAAAGAGTGAAGGGAGAAGTGCTACACACTTTTAAACAAAGTTTATATTATGTTTTTATACTCTTGAAATATTTCAATATTCCTAAATAATTTTAAAAACATTTACTATAATTTATAAATTTACAAGAAATATTTACATTTGGAAGAAATATACTTTCAAAATCATTTAATATAAAACAGAGAAATAATAATCTTATAATTATTAAATGAATTAAGCAGTGAAAACTTTTACTCAAGAGAAAGCCCTACACGAATTGGATTTTTGAAATGAGTTTAACAGAATATTCAAAATATAAATAATTATAAACATGCAGAAAGTTTTTTAGAGTATAAAATGGAGGGAAATCTCTCAGGCAAATACAAACTTAATACCAAAAGCCAACAAAGACAACATGAGAAAGGAAAATACTGGCCAGTGTCAAATTTTGAGATGTAACGAATGAAGATAGAAAAATCATAGACAAAGTATTAGTAATCCAAATCCAGTGATACATAAAAATGATAATGTATCATGTTCCAGTTTGTTTTTTCCTTCTAGAAATTTGTTTGTTCTAACATTAGAAAATTAATAAAAGTAATTCAACACTTGTGGAGAATAAAGAAAGAAAATTATGTCTCTAAATACAAAAAAGCAGTTAAAAATACTATTTATTTATTTAAAAGTTCAAAGTAAAAGCAGAGAAGTTGAGTTGCTTAGCTTGATAACTAAATCCCCAAATCTATGATAAGCATCATAATTGAAATTATACATTCGTGAACTATTTCTCTCTACGTTTGGATGCAAGACAAAGATGCTGTATCTGTTTTCAAATTATTGTCTCTCAACCCCAAAAGCACACCTCAACATCTGCTTTTGGATGGGTTATGACTTGAACCCTTAAAATATATTCCTCTTTTTCTAGGTGTATCTCTATTAGCTTTTGCCAATAAAATTCACCAGAAGGAGATAGGAAAGAGGAATAGAAGAAAAAGATTTATTTCTGATTTGATCAACAAACATTAATTGAGAACTTACTATGTTCTTGGTCACTCTCTTCTGCTGTTCTCTTTGTTTATGTTCACATCAATCCCATACAATCTTGACTAACACAGAGTTACACCGTGTTGAAATAAAATAGTATAAATCTGCTTTGTTCTTTTTTAAAGAAGCTAAATTTTACTATTCTTGATTCTTTGAATTTCTATACAAATTTTGAAATCAACTTCTTAATTTATATATGTTGAAAGCTATTGGAATTTTAATAAGAATTTCTATAAATTTATTAAATAGTTGGGGGAACTAACATCTTAGCAATGTTAAAATTTCCAATACATAAACATGGTCAACTCTTTTTATATAAATCTTCTTTAATTTCTCTTGATAGTGCTTTACAGCTTTCACTGTAGAAGTCTTATATGTATTTAGTTATTCCTATTTATGCAATACATTTTGATAATGTAAACATAATTTTATTACACATTCTAGTTATTTGTGCTACTAAATAAAAATGCAATTGATTTCTGTGTATTGACTTTACAGCCTACATTCTTACTAATATCCTTTACTATAATTCTAGCAGTGAGTTGGTTTTTGAGGGGTTTTTTGGTAATTTTCATTTCAATAACTTTATGGATAAAAGTAATTTTTGGTTGCATGGATAACTACTATAATGGTAAAGTTGGGCTTTTAGTGTACCAGTTACCCAAATAGTGTGTACAGTGTACCTAATAGTCAACTTTGCATCCCCGCCCCCTTCCCACCCACCACCCTTCTGAGTCTCCAGTGACCATTATACCACTCTAAATCCCTTTGTGTACCCAAAGCTTAGTTCCCCTTTATAAGTGAGAACATACAGTATTTGGTTTTCCATTCCTGAGTTTATTAAATTTTTAAGCTTTTGATGCAAACTATCTTCTGTATTAAACACATTTTTAATTCTTCCTTTCTAATCTCTCTGTTTTTATTCTTGCCTTACTGCACTACTGATACTTTTCACAACAATATTTAATAGAAGTGGATATGTAATAGAAGCATCTGTACCTTTTCTTAATCATAAAGGGAATAAACTCAATACTCTGTTACTTTTTTGTTTGTTTGTTCTTTCGTTTATCTTTAAAGATGCAGTCTGTCAGATTGCAGAAATTTCTCTCAACTCCTGCTTTGCTTTGCTAAAATGTTTATGATGGATAGAGTTTAATTTTACGAGATGATTTTTGTTTCTTCTTTGACATGATCAATTTTTTTTCCTCCTTTATCTTTTAATGTGAAAAAAAATTACACTGACTGAGTTTTTAATGTTAAAGCAATCTTGGTTTCTTGGGTTAAACTCCAGTGGTCATTGTATATTTTTGTTTTTTTGTTTTGCTGGACTGTACTTGCCAGTACTTT
>NW_012103832.1:395115-397147 GCF_000951045.1 Mandrillus leucophaeus
AGGCAGATATTGCAAAATTTTAATTAAAATTCTATCTTCTGTCAGCAAACTATAGCCTGAAGGCCAAATCTAGCTTTCCTCCTATTTTAAAAATGCTTTGATTGAAATAGAACCACGTGCATTCGTTTGCACATTCTGTCTGGTTACTTTTGCCTTATAACAGTAGGCAGAGTTGAGTAGTTGCAACAACAACCTTAGCGGCTTGCAAATCCTAAAGAGTTACTATTATTGACCTTTTACAGAAAGAGTTTGCCACTCTCTCTTCTGTTCCATATGAAATATGCCATAAGCATACTGATTAATTGTAACTAAGAGGTTTAGGAAAGTTGATTTTTGAGGTAGATGTATTGTTTTCTTCCCTTTACAAAATTTATTTCCACCCATAATATTCATGTTGAGAACCTCAACAACCATAAGTTGAATACCTTACTCCATGCACGGCTATGTGCTAGGGTAGCAAATACATGATTCACCGTGTTTCTTCACATTTACTCATATTTGTATTTAACATAGGAATATTTGCAAGTGTACAAAGCACCTCAAAGGCATCTCAAAGGCACAGAAACTGGAAGAGCAAATGTTTCTTGAGCAGGTAAGTTAACGCTCTTAGAGAAGTTGATATTTGATGAGTAAGGCTTTACCAGCTGGATAAGGAAGTTTTAAGGCAGGAAGAGTCAGCAAGGACATGAGTATGAATGGATGCAGTGTGGCCTACTGTATATCTCACCTCACCTCTGCATTCCCCACTCTATTGCACACAGAGTCTTCTATATTCCCACTTCTTTTGGGCTCACTGTAGTCTAACTATTTTTGGGTTGCACTCTCTTTGTTTAAAAAGTACAGGGATTGACTGTTAGGTTCATTGTTGTTGCTATGTTGTGAATCTTTTTTTAATATATATATTAGAAAGTGACATTTCAAATTATGAATTGCCTGATAACTTTGAATATAAGGTACTATAATTTAAATTTTTCTTTACATAAAACAGTTTAATCCTAGGAAACAATACTTAAACATCACTTAAAAAACAAACACTAAACTGATTATTTTAAATAAAATGCACCACTGTATTTGAATTCTGATTTTGTTCAAGAAAGAAATGGGCGATCATATGTGGCTACATGGGTTAACTTTCAAGTAAAATGTTTCTTAACTGGTAATTCAGACTTTTAACAGCAGTCCTTTTCAAACTATATTTCAGGAAATATTGCTATCAAATAATATATTAATTGTCTTTTTTTTAATGAAATGAGTCAATGGTTAATATTATGCAGCCAAGTAAGTATGAAGAATTCTTATACTCTAAACTCTATTCTTGCTTGTATATTCTGCTGACTTACTTATTAAAGCCTCTATAAAGTGCTCAAGTAAAGACTATTTGGCTTAACTCAACAGTTGCTAAGTAGATAGAATAATTGAAGTCTTTTTTGACTTTCCAGATTCTTTTTGACTTTAAAACACAAGACTGGAAATCACAACTCTACAGTACTGCTTTTTATTGTCTATGTTTCAGAATATTTAGCATTAAAAAGAATATTTTTCTTTTTCCTATTAAATTTCTTCAATTTGTCCACAATTCTTTAACCTTGAATTATTCCTTTTCATTCATTCTTAGTTGCAAAACACATTTTGTTATATATTTATGAAAAGGACCTGTAATTTTTTAGATAATATAGAGGAAGATATAATTATTTTTAATTATTGTATTTAAAAATTGGATGCATTACTTTTTCTCTACAGAGTTTCTGATGTATTTTATAAATATTTATATTTTGATGAGAGGAATGATAGTTTATTGGTCTACTACATACAGTTATTTGCAAATAATCTTAGGTAAAAATAAGTAGTGAAATTATATTTTCAAAATAAATCTGGAAATATGTGCAATAAAGTGCTTGACCAACGACACTTCAGTAGATGATATACTAGTCCATACGTACAGCCTTTTCTCAGCTACAAAATAATGAATTCTATCTTTTCTTTTCAGCTGTGTGTGGTACTGTTAAAGCAAGTTAGACAGATTAAAGCTACC
>NW_012103832.1:398027-403618 GCF_000951045.1 Mandrillus leucophaeus
TCTACTAAAAATACAAAACATGAGCCAGGAGTGGTGGCGGGCACCTGTAGTCCCAGCTACGTGGGAGGCTGAGGCAGGACAATGGCGTGAACCTGGGAGGCAGAGCTTGCAGTGAGCCGAGATTGCGCCAGCCTGGGCGACAGCGAGACTCCATCTCAAAAATAATAATAATAATAATAATAAATAAAAATAATAATATTAGTGATAAAATAAGTGTTAGGCTCTTAGGTCATCTTCTTCATATTACTCATCACAAAGATGACTTTATTGAGTGTTATTCTATATCACCATAGGCACCTCACCTGCCTTTTTTAGCACTGTACCTTCTATATTTAGGATAGTGCCTAGAAAATAATGGATGTGCAATAAATGTTTGCTGAATTAATGTTAAATGCCAGGATTACACAATGTAATTTCATTTCTCTTTTCTTAAACTAAAATATTGACATTCATTATTCTTATTTTTAAAGAAATATATCACATATATTTTTTTTTCTGAAGCATTAATATGCTATACCCCTTTAGTTTATTCTAATAAAGACTTTGCAGGTCTCAGTTCACTACAAAAGCCTGACTAACTCACTATAACATACAATTATCAGAATGAATAGAGCCCCGATTCATATTCTGTTTGGCATGTGCTTCTTGGCTGCCTTTGACTATGCTTTATTCTACTTAGGAATACTGAGAAAATCTAAGGAAGTGGAAGTTTGCAAAATTTTAACTGGGTTTAAAACAAAAAACAAAGCCAAAACCTTACAAATAGTAGGCCTTTCTGTGGGGTCACATTCATTTCTGAGTCTGCAATCCATTGGGGAAATAAGTGTTAGGGAGCCGCCAGGCATTCCAAGTCCCAGTGACAGTCCTGGGAAAATCAGAGTCAATCTGGAACTCCCTTGAATTCTTCTAGAGAGACTCATACACTTTATGGTAACTCATGAGTGTGTGTAGCTACCTCTTAATGTCCTCAGGGAGTATAGTATTGACAGCAATCGCCGCAACAGTACATACAGGCAAAGATGCTGATCTATTGGTTCTGGGTTATGCTTTATGGTTCAACTTCACTTCCCTGCAAGGTTTCTGGCTGACACCTAAAGTTTCATTATGAACTTTTTCTCATCTACATTTTCTACAATATACACAAATATACACAACATTTTCTACAATATATACATGTCAGTTTGGAATTCTTAAAAATATCTACAGAACAACTCCACTAAATTCCTGAGAATATTCCTGTATATGTCAATTATAAGCCGTTTTTTTCTATCCTATGAAAAGCAGAAAAGTAGTTAAAAAGAGAAGTAGAATATAACATCTGTAGCCAGCAATAGTTAGACTGAATTCTCTAATGGAATGTCATGTTACAATATAACCAGATCTTGTGTGCAGTTACAACAAACATATATGTTTAAAGCACTACTGGGCTAAAAGTAAACTGGAAAATTTCTGAGTTCACTTAGGAGAAAATTATGAGCTAGTAAGCAATGAAAGGGGTCAAAGTTCCAATAACAGCTCTAGGAATTCAGCTTCAAGTCCAGAATAAGGTGAGAAACTGAATCTGAATTTCCTATATATAAACCGGACCTCAAAGTAGTGAATGTAGTACCAAGTGAATTATGCTACAATTCCCACCACACACACAAAAATACCAGTAATCTCCCTTAGTGACAACATCACTAATTTAGACCCTCAGGATTCCCACAGATTAAATTGAATAAAATATTCATTTAAAATTAAAACAAAAAACAAAAAAAAATAAAAAAAAAATCTAGGGATCAAATTAGCAAACAGCATCATGCAATGAAGACCCAAAGATTTCAAATATTGGAAATACTAGATATGGTATATAAGTAGTTACATAGCAAATGGTTAAAAAGAAAGGATTTTTTAAACAATCAGAGTATAACAAAATACTGACAATGAGCGGAAAATACATAAAAATGACCAGAAGTGCATAAATAGGTGCTATACACTGAGATTAAAACATCAATGAAGGGGTTAATTGATAGATTCTTTTTAGAATAAAACATAATATTACTGATCTTAAAGAGATATGTGCTTGTTTGGTTTGTTTGTTTGTTTTTGAGAAAGAGTCTTGCTCTGTAACCCAGGTTGGACTGTGGTGGTGGAACCATAGCTCACTGCAACCTCAAACTGTTGGATTTAAGCGATCTTCCCACCTCAGCCTCTCTAGTAGCTGGGGCCACAGGCACCACCGTGATCGGCTATTATTTTTCTTTTTCTTTTTTCTTTTTCTTTTTTAAGTGGAGAGGAGGCCTCACTATGCTGCTCAGGTTGTTCATGAACTTCTGGGCTCCAGCAATCCTCCTGCCCCAGCTACCCAAATTATTGGGATTACAGGCATGAGCCACTATGCTCAGCCTTCAAGGTATATTTAAATACATCACCCTAAATGCAATAGAGAGAAAAGTAGATAAAATACATTTAAAAGAAAATAATATATATTTATGATAAAATGAAAAAATGTAAGTCTATAAGAAAAAAGTCAATTATAGAATTCATGAAATTAAAACATTCAAAGAGATAATGACTGAAAATTTTCCAGAACTGTTGAAAAATATATAAATTTACAATTATAGATACCAGGATATATATCAAATAGGATGTCTAAAAATATCTATATCCAGATAAATTTTGGTAACAAAATTTTAAAGAAGCATAGAAAAAGTTTTAAACACAAATATCTAAAAGGAATATAAAAGAAAGATAGACTGATAATGGTTGCTTCAACGGCAACAATGGAATAGAATTAAGTTGAATATTTTTTTCCAAATGCAGAGAAAAACATGTCAAGCTGAGATTGTATTGTATAGCCACAATAACTCTTTCTAGAATGGATGTGGAAAGAAGATATTACCATTGAAAGAAAAGCTGAATTTATCACCAATAGATCTTCTGCTAAAGCATATTTTTTAAGGTATACTTAAGAAAGAAAGATACTGATTCAAGAATGATAAAATACACAAGAGTGAATGCTGAGCAAAGACACTTATAGCTGTATAGGTACACATATATGTATATAAACAAAAGTTTGTAAACAATAATAATTGAAATAGTAATAATGATGCATAATATTTAGATTTAAGTTTAATTACCAAAGATATCCAGACAATAATAGAATGTATGTCAGAGGGGGTGATTCAAATTAGATGTTCTGAAGTCCTTGTTTAATTTGGAAGGTAGTTGATACCCGCACGTAATTCAGATTTTATTTCTAGTATGCAAGATAAAATTTCAAAGATGACAATTAAAAAATTAGAAGTAGTATATAATTTCAAAATTGGTAGAAAAATACATGTGCTACAAATCCAACAAATACAGAAAGCAAATTGTAGTTAGGGAAGAAATAAGTCCAATTATATAGATTATCACAAGGAAGTTAATTGAAATATGAGTTAAAAGGTAGAAATTGTCAGATGGTATAAAAATTATGTCAATGAATAAGCCATTTATGAGAGACACTTATATAAGTAGGCTGAGAGTTAAAATACTAGAAAATATCATTCCAAGTAAATACTCAAAATGAAAATTAAGATAGCTATATTGATAGTGTATTGATAGTATACAAGTAGAGTATAATGCAATGCAAACAGCATTAATAAGGAGAAAGAGGTTTACCTCACATGTACTTAAATATTTTAATGAGGCAAAATGAATAAAATAATAAACAAAAATAATTAATTAATGATCAAAAAAGATTATACAATAAAAGACAACAAAGTCAAATGTTGGCAATTGAAAAGATCTGCAAAATTGATCAACTCTTAACTAGATTGACCACGGGAAAAAACAAATCTCAAATCAACAATTTCAGGAATGAAAGAAGAGTTGTCAGTTCAGATACTAAAAATGTTAAAATAGTTATAAGTAAATACTGTGAACAATTTTATACCAACAAATTTGAAAATTTAAATAAAATAGAAAAACTCCTAGAAGAATGCCACTCATCAAATTTGACACAGATGAAACAGAAACTCTGAATGGTACTATATTGTATTAGTCTGTTCTCGTACTGTTATAAAGAATTACCTGAGACTGAGTAATATATGAAGAAAAGAGGTTTAATTGACTCATACTTCGTCAGGCTTACTAGGAAGCATGACTGGAAGGCCTCAGGAAACTTTCAATCATGGTGGAAAGTGAAGGAGAAGCAAGGACATCTCCACGGGGTGGCAGGAGAGAGAGAGAGTGAAGAGGGAAGTCCACACACTTTTAAACCATCAAATCTCATGAGAGCTCACTCACTATTATGAGAACGGCAAGAGGGAAATCTGCCCCCATGATTCAGTCACTTTCTACCAGGCCCCTCCGCCAATTTGACATGGGATTTGGGCAGGGACACAAATCCAAATCATATCATGTATCTGCTCAAGAAATTGAACATGTTTTCAGAAAATCTTCTTTCAAAAAATAAAAAATCCAAGGGTGAATTCCATAAAACATTTAAAGAAGAAATAACACCAATCTTACAAAAACATTTTGAGAAAATAGAAGATGAGTAAACATGGCTCAACTTGTTTTGTGAGACCAGCATAATCCGTGTACCAAAACCTGACAAAAACAGTATGAAAAAAAAGTACAGATCACTCTCCTTCCTAATATGGATGCAAAATATCTTTAAAATATATTGATAAACTAAATTGTAGAAAATATATAATGGATAATACTTCATAACTGAATAGGGTTTATCTATTGAGGGATACAAGATTGAACATTTGAAAGTCAAAATAATTTGGTTTATTAAAAGAAAAGCAAAGAAAATCACATGACTTCTTTAATAGAGGCATTTATAATAAAATCTCAACAAAAAAGAAATAGAACTGAACTTCTTAGAGGGACCTAAGTTCTTAAATCTGATATATTATTTAGTCATAAAAATTTAGGTTAATAATACTAAACAAGAAAGAATTTTTAAGAAAAACCGAACTCCAGATTCAGGCTGATACGACATTGACTATTATAGTAATTGAGGATATGTTGCCACTTTAGTTAATTTATGCAAAGAATAATACGGTTCACTCTTTGTTCTCATATTTTACACTTCTGGAAAGTATTACAAACTGTAAGAGTCTTTCAAAGTCATTCATTTCAACTCACTCTTCTATTTTGCATGAATTGTATAGAATGCCAATTCTGTGGTCATTCAGGGTAATACATCAAAACATTTTAAGATTACTGATTATATAGAATGTTTATTTATGTATTGAGTAGCTATGATATTGACACCGTCAAGCATGGTGCTAGGTGATATGGAGTTACTCACTGAACTTCCACAACACCTTTGGGAAGTAGATGAAGAAATCAGGAAAATGAGGATTAGATAACTCTCAGGTGATTTGCTCTGAATCCCACAGTTAGGAAATACAAATGTAAGTATTCAAACTCAAGGATGTTTAAAACCAAAATCCGAACTTCTAGATAATATATCTGATGACACACAAAGCATCATTTTCTTGTTTGAAATTAGTATTTAACTTAGTTAATGTCTACAAATGTCAACTTTCCCATTTTACAAAAGGGGAAACTGAATGCTGCAGTGCTTGTGCCATATCTGTGCCATAAATAAT
>NW_012103832.1:406458-408296 GCF_000951045.1 Mandrillus leucophaeus
ATACAAGTATTTTGGTAAACAGGATTTTATGTTGATGGGGCACATATCCCGGTGTAGAATTTCTATGTTTTAGAGCAGCTAAATATTTAGTGCTATATGAAACGATTAAACATTTTTCCATAGTGGTTGTACCATTTTATACCCTCACTATCAATGTATAAGAGTTCTGGTTGCTCCACATATTTATATTAGGTCTTGAAGTTAGGTAATGTAAGTCTTCTTTTCTTAGGGTTATTCTGGATATTCTAAATCCTTTGAATTTTCATATAA
The DNA here is from genome assembly GCF_000951045.1 of Mandrillus leucophaeus. Lineage (NCBI taxonomy): Eukaryota > Metazoa > Chordata > Mammalia > Primates > Cercopithecidae > Mandrillus > Mandrillus leucophaeus. Next base: position 406,729 of record NW_012103832.1, read on the forward strand.
ATTTTGCAATCAGTTTGCCAATTTTATAAAAAGAAAAACCTTTGGTATTACGATTGGCACTGCAATGAATGTATAGAACCAGTTTGGGGTGAATTGACATCATAATAATATTGAGTTATTTGATCTATAAAAATTGTCTATCTCAGTACTTGAGTATAAAATTTTTATCAGTAACATTTTGTTGTTTTTAATATACAGAACTTTATTTCTCAATATTTTTTTCTGATACTATCATACATTAATAGTTTCAGCTTTTATTTTTTTTTAATTTTTATTTTAAGTTCGGGGGTACATGTGCAGGATGTGCAGGTTTGTTACATAGGTAAACATGTGCCATGGTAGTTTGCTGCATTTATCAACTCATCACCTAGATATTAAGCCCTGCAACTAGCTGTTTTTAATTACTAATATAGTAAATTACTATTGAGTTTTGCTTCCATCCATCTTTCAAAAGTCACTTTTTGGTACTCTTGGTTGTTTTGTAGATTTCTTGTTATTTTCCATACAAACAATTATATCCATGGCAAAGATTATTGTTTTTACTTCTCTCTTTCTGAACTTCATGTCTATCACTTATTTTACTACCAATTGCAAGGCTAACTATAGAGGAGTGTGGACGTTTTTCTTTATCACTTAGAGGGAACGTTTTCCGTCTTCACCATTTAGTGTTGGCTGTAGAGTACTTCATAGAAGGAACTAAGTTCATCCATGTTGTATCAGTAGTTTATTTCTTTATATTGCTAAATAGCACATCACTGAATGGATATTCCAAATTTTGTTTTTCATTCATCAGTTGATGGGCATTTGGATTGTTTCCACTTTGGATGTTATGAATAATGCTGCTATGAACATTCATGTACAAATCTGCTTTTATACACAATTTCATTCCTCTGGGGTAGATACCCAGGAGTGGCATTGCCAGATCTCACGTTAAATTGATATTTAACTTTATAAGAAAGTGCCAAACTGTTTTCCAAAGTCTCTGCACCATTTTACATTCTATCAATGTACTAATATTGTAATACATTTTGCCAGATTTTGATTGTTCTTTTTTAACCCAGATGATTCTCAATCTCTTCAATCTTGTGAATAACACAAAATAAGTTATTCATAATTCGGTGTTAAACTTAGAAAACATAAGCATTTACTTTTTACTTCGAACACTAATTTTAGAGGCTATAGTTTTCCTATGTGTTAATTCACTAGAATTTACATCCCATGAATACAGGTCACTGGGCTGTTCGATCCTTGCTATGTTCCCAGTACCTACTCCAGGGACTGGCACATTAGGAGTGCAGTAAGCACTTGTTGAACAGAAATGAGAGCAATTATTTTATTTAAACTTCTCAACATTTATGCCTAGTGTTCTGTTATTGGAATGCTAAGCACGTGGGAGTTATTTATTTATTTATTTTTATTATAATTTAAGTTCTGGGGTACATGTGCACAATGTGCATGTGTGTTACATAGGCACACAAGTACCATTGTGGTTTGCTGCACTCATCAACCTGTCATCTACATTAGGTATTTCTCCTAATGCTATCACATTTACAAGAAAAAAAAAAAAA
>NW_012103832.1:411077-412244 GCF_000951045.1 Mandrillus leucophaeus
GTAGCTGGGATTACAGGTGTGCACCACCACGCCCGGCTAATTTTTGTACTAAAAGTAGAGACATATTTTCACCATTTTGGCCACCATTTAGGCTGGTCTCGAGTTCCTGACCTCAGATGATCCGCCTGTCTCACCCTCCCGAAGTGCTGGGATTACAGGTGTGAGCCGTGGCGCCTGCCTGTTTTTTGTTTTGTTTTTGTTTTTGAGTCTACTGTGTGGCCCACGAGTGCAGTGGTGCAATCTCGGCTCACGGCAACCTCTGCCTCCCAGGTTCAAGCGATTCTCCTGCCTCACCCTCAGTAACTGCGATTACAGGCGTGCGCCAACACGCCTGGCTACTTTTTGTATTTTTTAAGAGATGGGGTTTCCCCTGTTTGCCAGGCTGGCTTCAAACTCCTGACCTCAAGTCGTCCTCCCACCTCAACCTCCCAAAGAGCTGGGATTACAGGCACGACTTCTTTTTTATATTAACTGTTTCAGTTTCATCCAAGTTGTTGCATATAGTGCTATTTCTTTCACTGTTGTCATTTAAAAATATTTCATTGTTTGAATAAACCACAGTTTATCTGTTTATTTTTCCATCATTGAATATTTGTGTTGCTTTGGGTTTTTACTATTATGAAAAAATCTGCTTAGAATATATCTCCTGGTTCATATATGCAAGAATGTCTCTGTATTTCTATGTATCTGCAGGCTGAATATGTATGCACAGTTTCACAAGATAAAACCAAATTGTTTTGCGCAGTGGTTGAATCAACTTATATTCCCACCATTGGTGTGTAAGAATCCCACTTGATTAATCTTGTCACCAAAGTTTATAATCTTTAGAATGCCTTTTTTCCATCATGAATTTAGTGTATATAAGGTGTTTTTCCTTATTTATGTTCTTAATATGAATTATAATCAGACTGAACATATTTTCATAGATTTATTCTCTATTTTTATTTCTTCTGTGAAATATTCACATTTTTATCTATTTCTCTCTTGTAATATTTCATTCATGTTAATATTTGATTTCTTTATATATTTTGAATAATAATATGTTATATTAGTTGAAATATTTCCATGTTTTGGGCTTGAGATATTACTTTGTCAACACTTTCTCAGCAGAGAAGTGTTTATAATATATTCCATTTAAATTTAGCATTATTTTCTTCTACAATTACC
>NW_012103832.1:415064-449301 GCF_000951045.1 Mandrillus leucophaeus
AAATGCCCATCAATAATAGACCGGATAAAGAAAATGTGGCACATATACACCATGGAATACTATGCAGCCATAAAAAAAGATGAGCTCATGTCCTTTGCAGGGACGTGAATGAAGCTAGAAACCATCATTCTCAGCAAACTAACACAAGAACAGAAAATCGAGCACTGCATATTCTAACTCATAAGTGGGAGTTGAACAATGAGAGCACATGGACATGGACATAGGGTGAGGGGCATCCACACTGGGGCCTGTCGGGGGGGTGGGAGGCTGAGGGAGGGATAGCATTGGGAGTTATTTATATCCTACTGCTCAAGGTCATCGCCAAGGTCTGATTGCAAAAATTCAAAAAATTGCAACCTCAGACATAAATGGGTTAATATTTCTTCAGTATTTACCTGCAGCATATGTTTCCTGTGCATTTCAGTTAGTTTACCTGTAGCATGCATGTTCTGTACATTTCTCAGTTAAATGCCTACTTTAATGCAGTAAGAGATAAACTTGGCTATAGGGCCACCAGTGTTCCGTTTGCCATCATTTGATGATACCTATAGAACAGTACATTGCTTCTCCCTTATTAATTTTCATTTTTATTATCACCTGCCAGAAAAGTGTTGATAAACTGTGTTTTATTCCTATTTATAATAGGAATAATAATTTATAATAATAGTGCTTTGTAAACTTTTGTATGCATGTTTTTTTTTTTTTCTTTTTTTCTTTTTTCTTTTTTTCCCTTGTTCCCGGTTGCCGTTTGTTGTTCCTTGTTGTTTTTGTTCGTTTTTTTTTTTTTTTTTGTTTTTTACCATTTCTTTGGCTATGTCAATCACTTAATTTTGCAGGAGAAAAATATAAGAAATCACTCATTCTAACCCTGATTTCAATAGAAGTTTTTCATGTACAAAACCTAGGAATAAAACTCTTAAGACATAATACATAAACATCTCCATTTGCACACACTAGCTGAACTTATTAATAGTGTATAAAAATTTTTAGTTTACAAAGTTAGATTTCTGTTTCTTAGTTTTTGTATTTTGCCTGCAGTGTTCCTCAATATTACAGCAGCTGTAGTGAAATTCCGGCCTTTTTATGCTTCAGTACTTAATAAGTATTAGAATAGTTTATAAAATGACCTTTCGAAACTTTGGATCACCACATTTTGAAAACCACAACCTATGTGTAATGCACTGAAAGGAATAAAAACTATCCCTGAAAGGGAAATGTTAGGTGAAGAAACAATATCACAAATAATCCATAACTCAGATAGGCTTTACTCATGGTAAGCAGATAATTCTTGTCTTTATCCACACTGCACTGTATGCAAAACATGATTAAGAATGACAGATGTGCCCCACCACATTCTGATTTCAGCTGAACTCATATCTTAATGCTTTTTGTTGTATAACAATTGTCATATTGAGGACTAAATAACCACCTTTTAAACAATTCCAAAGTATCAATAAAGTTAAAGCAGTCACGTTTTTTAATTTGCTAAATGGATTACAGTCAAATGAAAATTTTATATGTATCTATGGTAAACATATAGTTTGCAAATATAGTATATATTGTGGACATAAATACACACAGTAAGTCTAAATTAAACTGTGAACCCACTAATTAATCAATCACGGAGACTTGTTTTTTACTTATTAGAAACCAAGTATTGAATTCAGAGTGGGGGACAGTTAAACTGCAGTGTACTTGTTTTCTGTTTTCAAAAGGCAGTGACTGAATTTGAGAGGGTCAAGAGGTCATAGAGAACTGAAAAGGGCTCAATTCAATATCCACATCTGTAGTACCCTACCCTAGAGAACTATTACTCATCCATGCTCTGTTTCACTCAGGTATGGGAAAATAACATGTTTTAGCCAATGAAATATGAACAGAAATAATGTGTGTCACATCTTATCAGAAGTTTTAAGAACCAAAAGGTGGTTTGCTATTATTCTCTTTCCCCTTGCCTAGAGAACTGTATATTCTCACACCTCAGGCTATTCTATCATCCTGGACAATTTGTAGCAGGAAAATAGCATGGGAACTAGGCATACTTTTGGTTTTGAAGGTCCCTGATATTTTAGGACTCTGTTATGACAGTGTAACCAACACTATCATGACTAATACAGTTAATGTGAAATGCATAAACAAACATGAAAACAATCTTTCTAATATTTATGTTCTTATTACTTTAAAATTTCAATGGAAACATATGTTTATGCAATGAATTTAAATGATATGTATAGGCCTATATTTTATTTACCCTAAGGTAAATATGATGGATCCCCATTGTTTATCCTAAGTTTATACAAAAGTAAAAACTTAAAATGATTCAAAATGCACTTTTTCAAAAATATGCTATATATTTTTTTAAATATGTGCATAAATATAGGATTTTTATTCACCCAAAATTATATCATATTCTTCATGTGGATCTGCATTTCTCCATTTATGTGTTTTAAGGGATGTGTACAATTCTCTGCATGAGGTTTCATGTTTTTAGGTCTCAACATTGGGTTTTCCATCAAGTAAAAGTCAATTTCTATGTCACAGGAGTATAAATTCATGTTTCTTTAGGCAATCATACACACACACATTTTTGTTAAAATATATGTTAAATAGAACAGAGGATGACTTTCAAGTAAAATTGCACATATTTTACAATTTCTAAGCATCAGAATGTCATCATATCTTTAATAAAATGATAGGGATGGCTTTCTTATGACCCTTGAGTGACATTTTCTTTTGAAATTTTAACTCGGTTCTTTCTGTAAAATTATGAGTGAGATCTGAAAATAATATGAGGCATGTGCGCTTTCCTACTGCTATTTAACAGAATGTGTACACAAGTGTTGAAATTGGAAATAGGCTGTGTTTTAAGAGAAGAAGACAGAGAAGAAAACAAAAGGCAATTTTTATACTGACTATAAATTATACCATTTACATAGCAAACATTTCAGTAAAGTCCTTTGGATTAAAAAAAAAAAAAAATCCACCAGCAAGGCAAAGACAAGCAGAAATACCTGGATTAAAATAGCTTCGATTCGTTTATCTTAGAAAAAGTGAGTGATGAAAGAATGGACTGGGTTACTGATAGCACTGAGATTAAGAAGCTTGAGTCAAAGTCCAGAAACTGCATTACAAAGTGACTTGGCATTGTGGGCCATGGGAAATATAGAAAGGCCTTAAAAAATGAATAAGATCCTTTGCAGGGGACATGGATGAAGCTGGAAACCATTATTCTCAGCAAACTAGCACAAGAACAGAAAACCAAACACTGCATGTCCTCACTCATAAGTGGGAGTTGAACAATGAGAACACATGGACACAGGGAGGGGAACATCACACACCGGGGCCTGTCGAGGGGGCTAGGGGAGGGATAGCATTAGGAGAAATAACTAATGTAGGTGACAGTTTGATGGGTGCAGCAAACCACCATGGCACATATATTCCTAAGTAACGAAACTCATGTTCTGCGTTCTGCATATGTATCCCAGAACTTAAAGTATAACTTTAAAAAAAAAAGGAAGAAAGAAAAGAAACGGCAGCTGATGGCAGGTTGCAGGCCTGCAGAAAGGCCTAGCAGCGCACCGAGTCTGGGAAGTTACTCCGAGGTCTGCCTGTCCTACAAACTTAGGGGGACTGGCTCTTGGCAAATGGCCTAGCAAAAAAAAACAAAAAACAAAAAAAACAATGAACAAGAGCCATGAAAACAAAGATGAGATTCTGAAAGTACATGAAGCAAACACTTTAAAAATAAGCTGTATAAAAGAATGTTACACATTGCCTACAACTGGATATACAAAAGCCCACAATTAATAAAACGGTGAAACTTATTTATAAGTCCATCTGAGTCTTTCAAGGAAAAAAACCCTCACGTGAAAGAGAAGGGAGCCTTATTAGTTAGGGGACATATATTCATATATATTTCCTTAATTCCCATTAATTTTGTTTTGAAACAAAATCAGTTGTTCGCTTTAGCAGTAAGATGATTACTGCAGAGATAGAAATGTATTTCCTTTCTTATCTGAGGGATGCCATTAATCATTTGTATAAGCTCAAAATTAACGTCCACAGGAGAGATAACAAATAAACGGCATTTTTATTCATCTCCCGGCAAATATTGAGATTAGTTTTATGAAATGTTCTAGAATTACTCTGGATGATAAAAATTCTGGTTTAGAAATAATTTCTAATGGCATGAGTAAACATGTAAATTAGTCAATAAACTACCTATACTAAGTAGGTGGTATCTCTTTTTACAGAGCCCTAAATTACTAAGTATTTTAAAGTCATGCACAGGTATAAATAAGAAAGAACACTTGAAAAGAAAGAGGAAGCACAACGCATCTCTTCCTGTGGTTTTCAAATCACAGGTTTCTTTTCATTACTTTTGTAATGGATTTATTCAAAACGTTGGCCATCAAAAATTCGAAGTGACTGCTTTGGGCTATGAAATAGTATGGTGTTTAGGATTAAGGAACTCTCTCATTGCAGATACTGTCATTGTAAGGTAGCCAAGATCTCACCCATAGCATCAGAAAGAATTGGTGTTGTCTGATAAGTGAATATAGTAAAGTATGACAGGACTGAAGACACTGAAGTTGGAGGCACTGAAGGTGGAACACACGTAGGAAATTCAAAGCATCTGCTGCCTCTTAGAAACGTTATTGATTTAATACCTCACAAAATCAAATGAGCATGTCAAAGGTGAAAGCTTCTAGAGTCAAACTGAGTCATTCTATGGCAATAGATATGCTATATCCAGCTTTATCCTTTCATTGCCAAAGACTTTATTCTCTTCTATTTATGCTTCTTGAAGTTAGAATTGGTATAGGACACAGCTCCTCTGGGTCTTCCCTGAGACACTCAGTTTCACCCTTCTTGGCTACTAATGTGACTTTCTTAGGACCATCAGGTTTTCATTATAAATATTCATGCTCTAAGTTATAAATTCTAGGGTTGAAGTGAATTTGAAGACAGATTAAAATCTAAATGAAAACTGTAGAGAAATAAACTTCTAAAATAAGCTTTATTTTACATACTTAAAACCTGACACAAGTTTCTCAAGTTTTGCTAGATATCCCCTACTTCTTGTTGTTGTTGTTGTTGTTGTTGTTCTTATTGATTCTTTTTTCCAGGAAGACCTTTTCCAGGATAATTATTATTAGAAGCCCATTTATCCTCCAAGGTGGTGCTGCTTGTCCTGATTTTACCAATTAGCTGCTCTCTTTTTTATCTTGTACTTTTTTCATAATTCTGATCTTTTTTCATTTTGATTAGATTAGGTATTTCAAATTCTGTGACTATCAACTGACTCTAAAAGCTTTAATGCAAAGGCTATATCTTCTTAATTTTCATATTTCTCTTATATAATTTTTTAGTACTAGAAAACCACATGGCCACTGATTAGCCACTTAGTAAACAGCTTCTCAAAAAAAGAAAATAACTACTTCTCATAGAATAAATGTTTCTGATTAATTTAGAGTATCTTTTCTTTTAGGTAGTCAGCTGCTTAATTCTTTGCTAGTCTTGAATCCTTCTTTGGCTGCCTTGAAATCTTATCTCTGTTTTTTGTGGCCTGATATGAACCACCTTCCCAGACTCCAGCCTGACCTTTGCTAACACCTGACTGAACCAGCTATCCATACAGCTTGTGTCTGGCCTGCCTTGGATCAACCTCTATGCCAGCTACTTACATGTCAAATAACACAATATATCCTTCCTACCCCAGTCAAACTTCCTGGTTGTGCCAAGAATTTGCACCATGAATTTTCAACCAGTTTCCAAAATTTTTGATAAGTGACAATTTCAGATATTAGTCTACTTTTCTTTCTATTGAATTGCCTCAGCTGTTTTCACATTTTCAATAGTTCACAATTTCTAATTGTGAACAGAATTTCCAATCATTTCTCTTTGTTCCTAAAAAAGCTGGTATAGTGATGGCTTTGTATGATCCAACTAGTCAATTTAAAATGAGGTCAGAGATTGTACGGTGTTCAATAACTAGCATACTGCATTGAACATTTTATACTTTAGAATGCTCATATGGCTTGAAGTATCCAATCACACTGTGCCAAATATATGTAGCGGTTGTTACATTAGCGTTTATTGAGTTGATCAAATAGATTTACTTATCTTTTTGTAGAACTATGTACAGTAAGCATTAAGAGTTCATATTTTACAGGTAAACTACTTGGTTTGATCACTTACTAGCCACAGGACCATAGGAAATCTATACCCTCTGTTTTAGTTTGTTACATGTACAATGGGCATGACAGTAATAAGACATACCACATAGAGTTTTAAATATCACAATGAAGTCATATATATAATTTATATTATAATAATATACAATAACATTTTATGTCTAGATTTATATATAATATCTAATGTATATATGTAATATATTACATATATACATTATTATATAATATCATATAATTATATATGTGTTTACACACACACATAGAGTTATACATATATAGATGAGAAACGTGATCAAAATTATAAGACTACTTAGAGTAGATTACTCTAATAGAATCTAGACTACATAAGTGATCATTGCATGTATAAATACTAACGATAGGTGTGGTGAGAAGCATGTGACCACAGCATGTATTTTGAAGATAAAGCCAGGGAAATTTTCTGAGGAATCAAATGTAGGAATGTAATAAAGGGATAAGAATGACACCAAAGTGTTTGTCCTGTTCTTTTGGAAAATAATGTTTCTATTCTATTCTGAAGAAGATTGTGACAGTATAAATAGCAGGACAAGGGTACTGGGAATAGGAGTGTTTGGGCTCAATATTAGGCGTTTGTGTTAATATGTTAAACTTCAGATATATTTTGGCCAATCATCTAGTTACCTAACCTTATGGTAACACTTCGAGGAACAGAAAGATTTCCAGTAAAGCCTGAAAGATAGCATTGCTAAATTTGAACCTTCTGTGGCGTTATGTTTATGTGCAACATCCAAAGTGATAGTCTAAGGAAAAATATGTATGGGATCAAATCCAGAATTCAGTGATGTCCAGAAATATTGGCTTCTTTGTTTCTTCTTTGACTATAATTTTGGTGTTTAGTTATAGCGGGAAATGTTTTACTGCATTACGCAATCTTTACATAATCTTTTTTTTGGCTTGTTAATTTCATGTACTTAGAGTTTTTCACATATTGATTCCAAATGGATATGAGATTTAATTAATTAATTAAATTAAAATTAAATTTTATTTTAATTAAATTTAATTAAATCTCATTTATATTGGATTTAATTAATTATATTAAATCCCATATAAATGGAATTCCACTTAATATGGAAATTTCATTTAATTTATATGTAATTTATTATGATGATGACTAATGTATAAATTTCATGGTTTTCCATTTTCTCTTTTGCAAGCTTTGTATATTTTGCTTGTTTTATACGATTCTTCAGAATAATAACTGACTACTTTGCAGTAACATCTGTCACTTTCTTAGGTAAGCAAAGATTAATTTATTGAAATTTTTGATGCATTTAGCTTTACAAAGATTCCCAATTGAGTGAGGAAGAGTAGAAATAGACTCTTCATTTTCCATTTTAGGTAATTTTTCTCATGACTTATTTTTATCTGCAGAATGTGAGTTGTATAATGAATAGGAAGCTTTTTCCTACAACTGCTTCTCAGTAATGACATAGCCTTTCAGGAAAAAAAGACAAACAATATCAAATTAACATTAATATATTACCTTTCAAGGTGTTGCTACATAATACTAAATTAAGTGATTTGTTATATAATACCAAATAAAATATCATACATTATATTTTGTAATATATAAATAACATAAAACTTATTAATTATAATAAAATTATTTTCACCTCTGAGCAAAAGGAAATCTGAATCTTGCTCAACATCCTACCATCTTCCAAGATTTCTGATACAGGTTTGTACAGAGGATACCTGAGACAAAAATCCCTTTAGAGCACTAATAAGAACTTTGGGTACAAAGTCCAGAGAAGGGCTCTGGTGAGACGATCTGGAAAACATGCAGACACCACTAACTCTTAGACTATGGCTCACATTTAAAGCACCCTCTTTAATCACTTTCCTACTTTAATCTTGATTTTTAATGTTTTATATATTAAAATGAATTGCCAGTTTCTAAATACACTCATGTGTTTCATAACAATGTTTCGGTCAATGATGGGCAACATATGATGGTGGCCCCACAAGGTTACAATGCAGCTGAAAAATTCCTATTGCCTAGTGATGTCAAAGTTTTATTAATGTTGCAAAGCAACACATTGCTTGCATGTTTGTGGTGATGTTGGTGTAAGCAAACCTACTGTGATGCCAGTGGTATAAAAGCGTAGCATGTATAATTATATATAGTACATAATACTGATAGTAAATGACTATGTTTCTGGTTTATGTATTTACTATATTATACTTTCTATCATTATTTTAAAATACACTTAAATACTTATAAACATGTGTTAAATAATAAAGGAGTAAGAAAAAAGAAAAAAGAATTTGAAAAAGTGTTAACTGTAAAGCCGTGTCAGGCAGGTTTTCAGGAGGTATTAGAGAAGAAGGCATTGATATACAAGACGACAGCTTCATGTGTGTCATGTGTTATTGCTGTTGAAGACCTTCCAGTGGGACAAGATGTGGGGGTGAAAAACAGGGATATATATGATCCTCACCCTGAGAAGGTCTAGACTAAGATTATATCAATTTAAAAGTTTAAAAAGTTAAGAAAAGGTCAATACTTTAAAAATAGGAAAAGCTTATAGAATAAGGATACAAAGAAAGAAAATATTTTTGTACAACTGTACAATGTGCGTTTTCGGCTAAACGTTTTTGTAAGAGCCAAAAAGTTTTAAAAATGTTAAAAGTTTATGAGGTAAAAAGTGATAAAAACCATTTAAAAACATTTAATGTAGCCAAAGCATCTAGGGTTTATAAAATCTACAGTAGTTTACAGTAATATCTTATCCCTGTATATTCACTCACCATTCACTCACTGACTCACCCAGAGCAATATCCAGTCCTGCAGGCTCCATTCACAGTAAGCACCCTGTATAGGTATACATCATTTTTTATCTTTTATACCATGTTTTTGCTGTACCTTTTCTATGTTTAGATAGGTTTAGATAACCAACTACCTACCAGGATATTACAGTTGTCCACAGTATTCAGGACAGTAACGTGCTATACAGATCTGTAATACAGCTAGGAACAGGCTATACCATCTAGCCTAAGGGTGGAGTAGGCTATATCATCTAGGTTTGTGTAAGTACACTCTGTGATGTTTTCACAATGACAAAACTGCCTAACGATGCATTTCTCAGAATGTGTCCCCGTCATTAATTGGCACTCAGCTATAGTTGATCCCTTTTAATCATCTTTTTTCCCTCACAGATTTAGCATTTAATTATGATAAAGGAAAAAACTTGAAATGTTTCCTGAATTAGTTAAGTTCCTGTAGCCAATAAACTGCATGTATTAAATTTTAAATTAATTTAAATCAAGTAGAATATGATCTATTTTTCATGTATTAAAAATGTAACTGGACCATGAATTATAAAAACCGTAGAAGGGCAAAGTTATTTCTTGGAAACACGTTTTTAGCAAAATGATTATTGTGATGAATTTTAAAAATTGATTTAGTATCAAGAGGAAATGAAATGTGTTATATAGATAGAAATTGTGGAAAGATGTTATCTTTCTTTAGGTTTTATAGGACATAAGTCTAAGGGTAGAGGAAAATATAAGAAAGAAAAAATACTAAAGAAAGTTATAGATGGAGGAACAAGAGAACATCAATATTAAGTTTATAGTGACCATTTCCACCAAAAGATTTATGTTTGCATTGCCTGTGACTTACGAGCTTACTATCCTAGAACTCAGCAGGCGTATGTAGAGTCCTGCAGCCAACCTCAGACACCTCAGCAGGCAAAATGATACAGAGGTATTGAATCAAGTCCAGAGAAGGCCAATTTAAATTATTAAAGAGACAGATATGCACTCTGGAAGAAAGATGAAAAAAGAGTGTGGTCCAGCCAAAAGTCAGAAAATAGAACAAAAATCCCGAATTCTAGAGCTAAAAGAACTTTCAACTCTCTTATACAATACCACCATTTGACAAACAAGGAGACAGTTTCAATAAAGTGACCTTCCCAAAGTTAACTAGCCAATGGAGAGTGAAAGTAGATTTCTGAAAATTATGTTAAGATGCCTCATTGGTAATCTCATGCAATAAACTAAGTTAAGATGCATAACTAAAACTAAAGAAGAGGAGGCAGGATATTGCAGAAGAAATTATACATATGTATATCAAGATGGAGTCTTCCTCTGTTGCCCAAGCTAGAGTGCAGTGGCGCAATCTTGGCTCACTGCAACCACCTCTGCCTTCCGGATACAAGCTATTTTTCTGCCTCGGCCTCCCCAGTAGCTGGGATTACAGGCACCCACCACAAAACCCAGCTAATTTTTGCATTTTTAGCAGAGATGGGGTTTCATCATGTTGGCCAGGCTGGTCTCGAACTTCTGACGGCAAGTGGTTCATCAGCCTCGGCCTCCCAAAGTGCTGGGATTACAGGCGTGAGCCATCCTGTTGGGCCAGAAGAAGTATTTTCAAAAATGTATTAAGGGATTAAATTTCAGGTGTATATTAGGCCCAACTATATCAAAACAAAAGCATTTTTTGATTAAAATGGTGAGTGGGGGAGAAGTCAGTAATAAATAAACGTTAACAATTCACATACTTTTCTATAATTTATTTTTAAAAACAGTGAAATAAATAGCTAAATGAATGTAAAGCTCACGTATTTTCAGATGTTATCTATACAATTTATATATTTACATATATGAGTATACAGATTAGTTGAAAAATTTAGGGTGGAGCTTATGGTATAATTTGTATTAAAACATTTTTATTTTTGATCATCTTACGAATTATCAGTTGTGTGTGTAAGGCTTTTTGGAAATAGCCTTTATTGAGTGACTTCTGTGCTAGATACTATATTTTTTATTATCTCATTGATAACATATTATAACTCAGTTCTCAAATTAACAGATTTCCATCCACATTTACAGATAAAGTAGCTAAAATAATCTAAGAAGACAAATAACAAAATGTACCTAAGCATACATAACTAGAAAGCCTATGAAATTTATTTATCTATGATACATATATACACATATTTCTATTTGTGTATGTGTATATATATACATATAAGTATGTATGGGTGTCTGTATTCATATACACACATACTCATATATGCATATGTATGTATATATGGCATTGATATCTATCTACGTATATCCTGATAAGAATATTTCACCTGCTTCAGATGATAGTTAAAGCCTAGCCGGACAAAATTCACATTGAAAAGCTGATTTATAGATTTAAATTACAATTCTGATGTATGATGAAAGACCTGATAGACGATACATCACTTTGTCCAAGAATGATTCCTGAAAATAAAATTCAGTAATTTTATTTTCCTAAGAATAATTTCTTAAGAAATAATTGAAAACAATTTGAATAAGAAAGAATACTCAAATATCAAATTACATAGTGATAATCTGCCTCCACTTAGGTCCATTTTGCATTCAAAGTTTATGGAAGGGAAGAATGAAAAAATATCTACCGTATTAGAACTTTATATGCAAATTGTACATTTATGTGGAATCATATCTAATCTTCAAAATTGCATGCTTTCAAATAAATCCCCAAGAAATCTGTAAAATATGATTAGGTAAAATATGATTCAGCTTGTATAAATTATAAATGTTTAACAAACAAAACTTTTCCAAGGAGTCTTAATTGAAGAGTTTTTAGAATTAAATACCAAATATGTAAAAATTAGCAGCTGATTTAAATGAAGCCAATAATATTTATTTTAAGAAATAAAGCTTAGTGTTTGGTCTTGATATTTATATTTAAAATAGAAATATGCTAAAATAATCTACATTCGTCTCATGAAATTTTGGAAATATTTTATAAACACACTGCTTAATATATGTATTTTAAATAGAAACATAGTGATTTTATATGTCAATCTGCAAATTCTGAGGAGAAAAGTGAAGAATATGTGACATTTTCAAAATTAAAATTGAATATATTAAAAGGCATAAACTTGATGTATAAATTAATTTATATGATAAACCTCTCTGGCTACAATTTTTTCACATATTCTCAGAGTTGAACTCATTACTGTCTACTGAAAAGCCTAGAGAAAAAAACATTGAAACAAATAAAAATGCTGTCTTTCTATTTTTAATGTCACTCTCAAGTTTAAAAGCGGCCATAAGGTTATAACTGTTATCTTCATTTCTGGCCTTTAATTATTCCCTTTTTTTTTTTTTTTTTTTGAGACAGTGTTTCGCTCTTGTTGCCCAGGCTGGAGTACAGGGGCACAATCTCGGCTCACCGCAACCTCCGCCTCCCAGGTTCAAGCGATTTCCCTGCCAGGCGCGTGCTACCGTGTCCAGCTAATTTTGTATTTTAGTAGAGATGAGGTTTCTCCATGTTGCCCAGGCTGGTCTCAAACTCCCGACCTCAGGTGATCCACCTGCCTCAGGCTCCCAAAGTGCTGGGATTACAGGCGTGAGCCACTGCGCCCGGCCTAATTATTCACTTTTAATTAAGCAAGAAAACGTATTTTAATGAATGAGCTCAAGCTTACAGAAAGAGTGTGAGTCTTTTCTACAACTTCCAATCATTCCCCAGCAGACTGATATAGTCCGGTTTTATTTCTCATCTCCATGGCCTAGTTCTACCCAAGACATACACCTACATCTCTGAAATTCTAGGTCTGATTTCAGGTTATTTTTGTAAATGTTGATGAAAATTAAATGTACTTAAGCTAAAAATAAAACTCATATTTTTCCATTCAAAAAGTATGTATTGAACTCCCTACTCAATGCTATATGAGAGATTGGGAATATAAATATAATATAGATATAATTGATGTATGCAAAATGCTTAAGTTCTGCTGGGATGGGACACAGATGAGGAGAGGGTTAATCATCCCTACTTAAGAAAAGAAACCAGTCTGAGCAGAGAATGAAGTTAATCACCATCCTCATTTTTCTAAATGTACATTATATTAGGCATGCCATCATTTTAAAACAACCTTGCCATAATTTTAAAATCTCCATGGTAGATATTTGTTGTGGTATATTCAATAATTACCCAAATGACAGCACAGATATGGAAGTGAGCTTCATAGGTTAGAGAGATAGCTGCTGCATCTCATAGCAAAAGTGAGCATGCAAAAATGTAAAGACAGGATTCATTAGAACATGCAAATATTTGTTTCAGATAAACCACTATAGGAATAAAAAAAAAAAACTGAGCACTTACAACCTGTGCCATATTTAAACACTGACATTTTTCCTCATTATATGTTTCCTTTCTTATAATTTCATTTGTCAAAATTTCATAAGTTAATATATTACAGGACGTGATTACGTCAATGTGCTATTTAAAGAATTCAACTTTTTGGCTGGGTGTAGTGGCTCACACCTGTAATCCCAGCACTTTGGGAGGCTGAGGCAGGCGGGTCACTTGGGGTCAGGAGTTCAAGACCAGCCTGGCCAACACAGTGAAACCCCATCTCTACTAAAAATACAAAAATTACTCAGGCATGGTGGCAGGCGCCTGTAATCCCAGCTACTTGGGAGGCTGAGGCACAAGAATCGCTTGAACCTGAGAGGTAGAGGTGGCAGTGAAGGAAGATCAGGCCATCACACTCCAGTCTGGGCGATAGAGTGAGACTCAGTCTCAAAAAAGGAATTCAAATTTTTTCCTTAAAATTTGTGTGCAACTTTCTAGGTACATTGGGAAGAATGCAATATAGGGACTGAAGAGACATTTATACTAAGAGTACACCGACAGTTAAGAAAAATTTAAGTGAATGGGGACTGATTAGAACTAATGTTATATGGCAGACTTCTACTAACCTAGGTGACTCGATGTTCATTTGTAGTTAAGTTCTTCCTTCCTGAAAATATTTCTGCCGTAGCTCACCAAGGAATCTGCTTCTACTTGATCTATTATTCTTGCCTTTAGACTCATGTAAACATTAAGAAAAATCGTTCCATATAGTCATCAAAAATAACTGTTATTGGGTGTGTTGGCATGCGCCTGTGGTCCTAGCTACTCAGGAAGCTTGAGGTGGGAGAATTGCTTGAGCCTGGGAGGTAGAGGTTGCAGTGAGCTGAAATCACACCACAGTCTCCAGCCTGGGTGACAGAGTGAGACCCCCTCTCAAAAAATAAGAAAAATAAACTTTTATTGTCAAGTCTGATTATAAAGACAATATATGTTTATTTCAGCAGATTGGAAAATACACACACACACACACACAACAGGAAAGCCACCAAAAAGTCATAATTTTTAATACTTAAAGATACATATGTTTACAGTTTAAGCATCATTATGCATATCATATGTATGTATATATATGTATGTATATATATCTGTGGATATACACATACATTAATATTTATGTTTATGTTTATAACTTTCAACATTAAGAATGTTACTAAGAAACTAGTCGCTAAATGCGAATGATGACGAAAACTAGATATTCTTACTTTCAAATCTTTTTCTAATTCTTGTTTAGTTATTTATTTTTGTTGTGTTGCCCTAAATCTAGTTTGCAAATTTCCTCTTTTTATTTGGTTTATAGAACATTGTCCTTGGTGTGTTTAAATTTGCTTATGTATAAAGTTGATCTAATTAGACTTTTCTGACATTTTTTTATGGACAATTCTCAGCCCTTTTGTTTTCCTCAAATACTACTTCTGTTCATTGTCTTTCTCCTTTCTCTATTATATTTCTGTTACTCATAGGTTAGATTTTTTTTTAAATTATAGCACACAGCTCTCTAATACTGTTTGTTTTTATTTTCCTTTTTTGCTACAGTTTGAAAATTTCTAAAGTCTTTTCTTTGGGTTTACTAATCCCAGACTTTGTTCTACTCTGCTATTAAACCCATCCAATTTGTTTTCAGTTGACATATTTTGAAGTTTTAAAATAGACAATTGATATATTTAATAGATTGTAACTGTTGACATTTTCAACATTTTTTCATTTACCCCATTTTTCTCTCATTGTCATTAGTACATTAATTTTTTATTAATTTTAACTTTTGTCTATGATCTACAACATATAGATTATCTTAGTGTGAATTACTATAAAGTATTAATTGTACCACATTGTTCTGCTTCTTCATATGTTAAGTATTTTTTATTTTAATGTTAGATATTGAGTATGAAATGTTTTTGAGTTTTTGGATTACATTGCCTTCTTTACCTACTGTTGCTCTGGCATGTAGTAAATTGCCCCTAAATCTCTTGGAACATATCAAGACAAATTTTCAGGCTTAATTTGGGTGGATCTAATTTAGTTCTATCTAAGTAGCATGTGGTCCTTTCTTTAAGAGTTTGGCTCATCTGGAACATTCACTAAAATCTAGAATATTTGTCTGGGTAAGAACTCTAATACTCCCCCAACACTGTATGGCCTCTACAACTTCTGTTTTATCCTTGGTCTTCTAGCAGCTGTTCTTGTAGTACATATAGACAGCTTAGGGATTTTTAAGGAAGTCATGAAATATTTTCACATTATTTTTGTGCTCCTTCTCTGCAATGCTCTTCTGTACCACCTGGTCCCTTAAATTTCAAGTTCTCTGGTAGTCCTGAACTCTAATCTCTGCTTCCACTGCCCAGCAAGGTTGCTATTCTCTGCATGGGCTTTGTCTTCTAGCACTAGAATATCTGAAAAACACCGTAAGTGAGAAATCCAGGGTCAATATGGAGTTCATGCCTAAAAACAGTTGTTTTATATATTTTGTCCATCTCATAATTATTTAATGCAGGAAGCTGAAGTTAATATCAACAGTACTATCAGAATTTATCAATATTTAAATAAAATGATTTTAAACTCTTTATTTACTTAAGCATACCATGAACCCTTCAACGTATTATTTTGTGAGGGATGTCTTAAAAAGTAACATCTTATTAATAAAAAAGGACCAACTTTGGTACCTTCATCTGACTTCTTATATTAATTAAGTGACTCCTAACTTTAACTGCAGGTTAGAAGAATCATCTGATTAGATTTTTAAAACTGGACGCCTATATAATACCCTAGACTAATTAAAAATATATTTATGGGGTCATATCTAAACACAATTAATTTTCTAAACTTTTTAGATAATTGTAATATTTATTCAGTGTTGAGAATTACTCTTATATATGAAACACATGGATTTGTTTAGCAAATTCAAAAATAATATTTGAAATATGGCCTTAGACTGTCTAAGGGTGGGGGAGGAGAAGTATAAATAATGTATACTGACTAAAATCAAATGCACAGGTCTTTTTATGTGTGTTCCCAGTTGGCAAATACTTTATTTAAGGGCCTCAGTATTGAGGAAGCAACATAGGAATATAATTCAACAGTTGTCATTTTCTGAACAGACAGGAAAGAGAAGCAAAACAAAGAAGATAATAAAATAGAGATTAGCAAAGGAATCAAGGTGAAAACAGGAGACGAATGTATGTGGTGTCAAATACAAATTGGGTTTGGGGTTAACTATGGGTGCAATAGTGGACACCTCATCTTGAGAGATACACTTCATAATTGGTAGAAATTTTATAAAATTTAAAGAATAATAACTAATAATTATTTGATATAAAATCTCTCCATATGTCATCTCTCCATATACACTTTATTAACTCACCTATTATTTGTAGATGAATTTAAACCATTTGTGAAACAAAAATATAAGCAACATCCTTAAAAGGAGTATCCTCTGCAGCAATAACATCATTACATGGCTGACATCATTTAAAAACAATAGCTAACCTCTTCCGTGATTATGACCTAAAAGATCTGAAACAAAAGTATAAGGAACTTTTCTTCTACATATAATTCACTGCTGTCCTTGCTAAAATAAATGACCCATAACAGAATATGTTGACACATAGTCAATGGAAAGAAGTAATCATGTTCAATTTGATTCAATTCATCTTCCAGCTGACTCAGTAATTCAAATGCAAAATCTCCAACTCAAAAAAGGATTGCACATTCATGACACACCTTGAAGGACTTTAAGTCCAGAGACGATTTAATGAAAAGGTGGATCACAGGAATCTATGTGCAGTCATGTGTTCTGCTTTGAGAGACAAAATATGACGGGAGGCTAAGGCTTGAGGCCAAGAGTTATAGAACAGCCTGGAAAACATGGCCTCATCTCTACAAAATTAAAAAATAAATAAATAAATAGCCATGCATGGTGACTGCACACCTGTGTTCTAACTATTCGAGAGAATGAGGTGGGAGTATCACTCGAGCCCAGGAGGTCAAGGTTGCAGTAAGCTGTGATCGTGCTACTGCACTCCAGCCTGGACAACAGAGGTAGACTCTGTCTCTAAAATAAATAAATAAATAAAAAGAGTAATGTTGCCATGATAAATAATACAAATGTGTACACTGAAAATTATTAAGATTTGAGAGCAATGGGAAGCTTCTGGGAAAACTGGAATAATTAGGGGAAAATACCAAGAAAAAAGTTTATTTGAGTAGGACTGTTACTTAAAAGACTTTTTTGCAAGTCATGCTGAAACATGATCTTAAAAAAACTACATAAATATTTTCACTAAGTTTGATGAGCCAAGATTAAAATCAATTTTCACTCATTTTTCAGGTTAAAACCAGCTGTTTCAACCAGAATCAACACAGTATATACTTATATATGTCAATACATGTTTTGAATAAAGGACTAACTATATCTTTACACACTTTTAGACTGTGAAATAAAAACCAAAATATGTGCTATTTACTTACCCATCTCCTTAAACTCCATAACCTAATTAAATCTAGCTCTTCCTCATTTGATTCAAAAATATATTCATGTTATATTTTCTGTCATTTGGCCACTGCTCTGGGATAGAAATTAAAAGATAAGAGTTTCTTTTCTCAAAATTGTTACTCTCTGACATGGGAAACAGAAAAACACACAGAGTAGCAAAATAAATTATCTATTTAAAATCTTCATAAATTGCTATTGGCTCAAATAATAGAGAAAAGAAGGCTGAGGATGTGTAGAATTTCTGAAATAAAATGTTGGAGCTGAAAGTGGCATAAAAAGTAGGCAAACAGAAAGACTGGTGACCTGTTTGAAGAAAAAAAGAACTGTGCATAATCTAATCAGTGAGATAATATGGACTAGACCATTCAAGGAATTGTAAACTTCATATTTAATTAGGGTTAGGGACCTCCAAGGAATGATAAAATCTTAACTGGAGAGATAAACAATGCTCAGATCTTAAGGAGCTTGTATACTATCCTATCCTATCCTATCCTATCCTATCCTATCCTATCCTATCCTATCCTATCGTATCGTATCCTATCCTATCCTATCTTATACTATGGAGTTATACTATATTACAGAGTTTCATGTGCATCATACATATAATTGGAGTCACTGAAGAATTGTAAATGGATGTATTAAAATCATGAAATTAGTGTTTAAATATATTTACACAACCAATTCTCATTTCAGCTCTAAAATGTGAAAAGCTGAGAAGTCATCACCTTCATTCTTAGAAGGATGACAACAAAATGCTGAACAAGCTGAATTTCAGTGATGTTCCTATATATATTGGAAATGTTTGCAGGATAAATTGTTACCCTAAAAACTGGAAAGACAGAAGAAGACAGCAAATTGAAATGTACTTAACCTGGAGCAGAAGTGTCTGAGTCCACAAACTGAAACTTACATGGTCATTTTGAGATCTGCTAGAGGCAGAGCTTTTGCTAGTGTTAATTGTAAGAAACTCCTGGATGTCACAATCTTAGGTGGCTCCAAAACTTACATGGATTTTACTTCAAGGAGTTCCACCAGGATTTCACATACATGAGACAAGAAAAACTGTGTTTTTGGCTCTGGAATGGGAGGAGGGAGGGGAAAAAAAGAATTTTGAAGTAGGCTAGAGCTGTATCGATGATAAAGTCCTGCTCTCAAAGAGAAATAACTTTCCCAGAGCTGAATCTTTCATAGGAGGAGAGGGAAATATCCAATCCTCAGCCTCATCTGGCCTTCCTGTCTCACATAGCAGGTAGGGAGCTATAAAGCACCTGACAAGTCACAGCCTGCAGCACATACCTCCTGAAAGAGTAGGGTTTAATTAGGTTTTAGAATGCTTCCCATCCCCCACAAGTTACCAATATCAAAAATGAAAGAGAGGTCATCATTACTGATCCCATGAGTATTGAAAGGATACTAAAGGAATCCTATGAATGGCTCTGTCCCCATAAATTCCAAAACTTTGATGAAATGGAAAAATTCTTTGAAATATGTATCTCTATGGAAGTCACATGGATCATGTGTAAGTTTTGTGGCTGACCTAGCAAAAAGAAATATGGATATTGTTGCTTAATCTGGGAAATAAATGAGGGGGACCTGATAAAGCATTTGCTGAAAGATATGTAGAAATTAAGAAGAAAAAAGATTGAGGATATTTTGAATTGTAAACTGTAGGGCCAATATACAGAACAATGTCACATTTCTACCTATTCCAATGATATCTCTGTTTGATTCTATCTATTCCAATATATATTCCAATGATCTTAAACTTCAGTTTTTCTCATCCACTCATTCCACTGGTCATGTTATTGGCTCCATAATCTTCAAGCAAACTTTTCTCTGACTACACACTCTTATCTTCCTAACTCATTTCCTCTGTACCTTGACTTTCACAATTCTTTGATTTCTGAATCTAGAATAACATATTTGGGGAAAAATTTTTAGCAAGATTCATTCCAAAGTTTTAACAGTCACTTTTTTTTCATTCTTACAGTCATCATCTTTCTCCTTAATGTTCATCCAAAATGACTGCTGGCATTCTTAAGGAGTTCCACCTCCACCAAGAGTCATCTGTGTATCAATCATTGTTCTACTAATTCCACATACATGTAGGAACATGCTACAAACTTTTCACGGTGTTATATGTCTTAGCTCAAGGCAAATACACTAATCCTTCATGTTCTTGGCTGATTAGTGACTAAGTGGTACATCAAAAACAGATTTATCCCACCTATTCCATGTAAGCAAAAATTAAGAGAAGCTAGTCAATATTCTTAAAATTAATTTTCATTAATGTTATTCTAATTAATAAGAACTAAAGATAAAATTGAACACTTTTTCCGTAAAACCATTTTCAGCTAAAAATGGAGTATTAGCATTTTAAAAAGATACTTTTATTAAATTAAAAATACATAATTCAAAACTAATTTCCAGTTTATATTCAAACTCATTGAAGGTAATGAATTTCAGAAAAAAAAGTTTTTAAGGAGGAAGTGCAATTATATAGTCACATATAAAATGTGATTTGAAAAAAAAGAACTGAGATGAAGTGGTCTACCAAATTTTAATTCAGAACTAATCATTCTATTCGCTCCACTGTTTCTCTTGCATATCTGTCATTCTCCACTGCACTGTCACCATGAAAGAACGAGAATACAAAGTTTTTCTATACTCTATCTCCTATTTGGTAGTCTCAGATTAACCTTCCTGGGTAAATGAAAAATTGTCTATTACAAATTTGATGAGAACAGATAAAAGGAATTTAAGAAAGATATTGAAAAAATGGCCTGCTCTTAATAAATCCTGTGAGGATTCTTATGAAACAAACTCTTTATTTTTATTATGCTGGCTGCATTTGTGATGATTCCCTCCAGGAGACTGAGTGCATAAATAAACTTGTCCATAAGATTTTTTCCATCCTCCCAATTTTATGCTAAAGGGAAAGGCACATAATTTAATATATTATAGTACAATGGTATTAGATGTGTGCTTTTAAAGCAATGTGTTTCATTATTATTTTATAAAACAGGAATCTAGCTTTTTCTGTGACATTCGACAGGCTAGATTTGGGGAATATGTATTTATTCACACAGTAATTTTAATATTAAAAATCTGAGTATAATTAACAATAGAGTTATTTTAATGTACATTTTTATATTAAATATTTAGAAAAACTGTTAGTTTTTTATATTTCTAAATACTAAATGTTAACAGTTTATTTAAAGAATAGATTCTTTGAGGCATATTTTAAAACTTTTTCTGAATATGTATTTATAATATTTATTTCATTTAAATATGATATTTAAGTATGGTTATTTAATTTCAAGCAGCATTACATGTAAATTTGTGAACTTACTGATGCTTTCATCTACCACAGTAACTCTTTGGCATTTTAAGATTTAACATGTGTAATCCAACCCATTCTGAAGAAATGTGACTTGCTTCTACAAAGCAGCCATGCAGTTTATAATTCAAAAACATTTCTAACATTCTGGTGGTAGTTAACATAGTCAAATAGATGACTTTTGTGCCGTCATGATATTCACAAATGTGGAGATTTTTATTTTGTGGTCTATCCTTCTCAAATGTCAAAATGTACTATTTATTCAAATGCCTGCTGGGCGGTTTGCTGTCACCTCAAAATGAAAAAATGCACTCATCTCATTCCAAATCTGTTATCCTTTATGATCTTGTATATTGTTAATGGCAACATAAATTTCCTAAACTGCAGTCTCATTCCTCTCCTTCATGCTGTGTTAAATCAGTCACTAAGTCCTATAGAATCCTGCTACAAAGTGCCATTATTGTTGCCTCTTCCTCTGATTTTCTGTGACTTCATTTTCTCCTCCAAGTCTTGTTTTTTTATCGTTAACTAACAGTCTCTTTCTGGATGTCTTGATTGTCCACCCACGGTGGAAGTTACTACCTCCCGAACTATATTCAATACTGACTATAAGATGAAGAAAGAAGAAACACCTGCAAAAAAAAAAAAAAAAAAAAAAGGGTGGCCTCCAGAAGCTGGAAGAGGCTAGGACCTGTTGCTCCTTTAGAACTTCCAAAAAGGAATACAGCCCTTCCAAAATCTTGAATTTAGCCCCATAAAACACCTGTCAGACTTCTGATCTAAAAAATTATAAAATTTAGTCCCACATCTATGAAGAACTTAATTCTGCCAACAATCTGAAACAGAAATCCCAAACAGCATCTGGGAGAGAGAAACAAATACTGCCTTGCTGACACCTTGTTTTCACCCTGGTAAGACCCCTGTCAAACTTCTGACCCACACGAGTGTGAACTAATACATTTTTGTTGTTTTAAGGAGCCAAATTTCTGGCAATTTGTTACAGCAGCAATAGGAAACTATTGCCATGACAATAGCAGACAAGATACTGCCAATACTTCATCATGCAAAATTTTTGTGTCTATTTTAGCAGCACAACATTAAGAAGATTCATGATTTCCCAGGATAATAGATGTTAGACATTTTATTGAATTTTTATTGCTGCATAACAGATGCTCACAGATTTCGTGACAAAGTTGCACCCATTTCTTAAGTTACGTATCTGTAGGTCATTATTTGGGAAAAGGCGTGGTTGGGTTCTTGCTCAGGATTTATAAGGCTGAAAACGAGGTGATGCCTGGGTTGTGTTATCTTTTAGAGGTTTGAATAAGGAAGAATCTTCTTCCAAGTTCATTCACTTTATTGGTAGAATCCAGTTGCTTGCAGCTGAAGGGCTAAAATTCTCATCTTTTTGCTGGGTATCTCTGCTCTTGTAGTTCACTGACCTTCCCTGCCACACAGCCCCTACCATTTTGAAATCTAGCAATGGAGAGTCGTCTTTACATTAGGCTCTTTCAACTGTCTTAATCTCTTCCACTAGGAAAGGCCCAATAATGTCTCAACTGATTAGGCCCACAAAGATAATCTTCCTGCTTTAAAGTCAGCTAATTTGGGAACTTACTTCCATCTGTAAAGCCTTTCACAGCAACACCTCGAGTACTGTTTAGTTGAATAACTGTAGAGGCTATCTATACCAGGAGGCAGGAATTTTGGTGCCATCTTATAATTGTGCCTATACTCTATCAAATTTCTAGAAAAGTATATATTTTAAAAAATTTCTTAGTTCTCCTCATGGGAATTGCCCGTATATTTATGTTTTGGATTTTAGCAATAACACTTAATGTTTGGTCCGAGATTCCCAAGTATCATCCTTTTAAAAATATGTAAAAACCTAATGTTTATGATGAAAGTAAATATGTGTTTATTATATTACACTTAAAATTATGAATATATGTTGATAAGTTGTAAATTCTAAATGTCACTTGCATTCAACAAGTAAGAAATACCTGGGCTTTGCTTATTCAAATGGCAGATGAATATGGCAAAAAATAGTTCTGTGAGAGATATAAATGATAGACACAGATCCACAATTATTGTCTCTAAAATCTCATTCTTCCTGGTGTCGAGTAGCTCTGAACAATAAACATTTAGGCTGATAACATTTTCTTCCTGGTCTGCCCTCCATACAGATAAAGGCATATAACCACCGGAGCATACAACCGGGGAGTCAGCGTGTCAGACATTCTTTGGTTCTCTAACAGAGAATGCAGTCAACCATAATGATGTCAGCATGTTGACCCAGCAGAGGAGACTATTTTCATTTACATACGTTAGTGTGAAGCACAACCTGGCTATCTGGAGGAAGATGCTTCCCATGAAAGCAATCTTAATATGACTCCACATAATGTGCAGGCTTTGAAAAAACAATTCCTCTGGGCTAAATAGTGTTTTAATCTGTTGACAGCATTTTAATTTTCTCCTTCTGAAGAACGTCTGAAGAAGACCCTGTGGAGAGAGAAAGCAGGTCAAGAGGAAATTAAAAGTAGAGATCTTACTTTTTCACAACTGGGATAAATCTGTTAATTAAGCCAACCCAGAAAAATGTAGGCAATTTTTAATTTACAAACTGCTGAAAGCTTGCTATCAAATAAATTGATTAGCAGTACCATAATCAAAAGCTCTGGATTAGTAGTTAATTTGTGGAATCAATTAATAGAAGCATTTATCAAATATATTTGCCTCCAGAGATGACAAATTCATTGTTCTGTGTTCCTGGAGATAAGAAACCTTGGACTCTGAGATAGGCAATGATTCCTGGGGATACGGCTTTTATGTGAGTTTGCTTTTTCCTGATTTCTTGTTTCAGGAAACGTGCTCTTGAATATCTGGACTAATTTTTTCCTTTTGTATGTATAATATTAATGAATGATATGTAAAATTATTTACCAGATAGATTTTTCACCTTAATTTATTATACTGTTCTACTAGATTATTTGTCCTAAATATTTACAACTAATTCACTTAAAGCTTGATAAATATTTTTCCAAATTAACAAAATCACAAATGGTCTAAAGTTCGTACCTTGGTTATATTTCAGATAAAACAGATTCTGCTCATTTAGAACACAGGACCTGCTTACAGCTTTTTCCCTCCCTGAATATTAGGGTTTCGTATAAGTGCTTAAAACTGCGTAAATCCTAATTTACAGAAGTTTTAAAATAAATACTGGGCATGTTACTGAAGTCCACTTTTTAATATGCAAATTAAAGGAAGTTCCTTAAGGCAACACATTTTGTGTCTACCCGCATTGAGTACATGTACCTAAAAGTATTTTCTAAATATATTTCGTAAATCACTGATTTTCTTATATCAAATTATCATGCAAACTAATCTTACATTTTGGCATTTAATTATATATTAAGAGAGACGACAGATGCGATTATTTGATCTATGAGGAAAAATACTCAAATAAATAATTACTTAACCAGTATTTTAAAACCTCAGAACAAATACATTTAATTTATGCTATCTTTTCTATAAAGAATACGTACCACCTTAGTATATTTGGTATTATTTAACTCTTTTCTGCAAAGTTAATTTGATGCTGTGCCTGGGAGAAGGGTCAGTTGTACTTTATCATAATTAAGACAACATTTAAAAAAATCATTTTAATGTATTATGAAGCACCATAAGCAATACCACATTTCTATTTAATGCCAAACTTAATGCCAACCAAAGGAAGCTAAAACTACTCCGGAATTTTCAGACGTAATGCAAAAATATATTCTCATTTTTGTGCACATAAATATCTCACAATATTTCAAAATAGCAATTGCTTTTTAAGTAAAAGTGAAGAGGAGGTTCCAGAAAAATTGACTTTTTAGTTATTGTCAGTTTATTCTGCCTAAATAGTCCAATCTTATATTCATACATGGTAACAGCTCAAAATGACCTATCAGGAAGTTACATCTTGGAATTGGAAAAGAGCATCTAAAATCAGGTTCTGCTAATTTTAAGGGAAATTTATTTTAACACAGATCTCTGTATTATATTTCCACATTATATACATTACATGAATTTTCTTAAGTTACATAAAAATATTTTAAAAATTGGATATTGATTTTTATTCCCAACAAACCTAGAGTGACAGGGACTGACTTCACCTTTCCTGAAATGACTTATAAAACAGACAAACTATTTAAAACAACAGTACTGTTTTTACTGTATGAACATTAGGAAATTACAAATAGTGATCTCTGAGTGACAGAACACAAACAAGATGAGCCCTTTGATTGCACTAGCTTACTACCTAAAGAAAGGTTCCACCTGCGGCAAAGATAGAGGAACCCAGGCACAGCTATAAGCTGAGGAATTGGAGCTGAGCGTCCTGAGTAGCCAAAAAGACTGTAGTTCATATTAAAGAGTACAGAAGAATGAACTGCACATATAGAGACTCCAGGAATCTGCAGAGCATTTCTCTCCAGTCTCCTAGTATGTATAAGGAGTTGAGGAAACTACCACCAAGGAAAAGAACCACTCAAAATCATCAGAGGGAAAAATTTGCAGAACCCACATATAGCCAGCTATAGTGCCAATTAGTGCCAGTCAGATTAGAAAGCCTCAAAATTCACCAGGCATTGTGATATAGGAGTTAAAAAGAAATTATTTAGGCAGATAGTGAAGGTAAGGAAGTCCTTGGTAAGGCTTTCCTGTTAATGAAAAACAGTCTCAAAATTATTTTATTTTCTAATGAAAAGCAGCCTGTAAAATGGAGCTGCAGACAGACAAGCAAACTAGAAGATACACAATCTGGAATTGGTGGATTCTTGGTCTCACTGACTTCAAGAATGAAGCCCCGGACCCTCATGGTGAGTGTTACAGTTCTTAAAGATGGTGTGTCCAGAGTTTGTTCCTTCAGAAGTTCAGATGTGTCTGGAGCTTGTTCCTTCTGGTGGGTTCGTGGTCTCGCTGGCTTCAGGAGTGAAGCTGCAGACCTTCAGGGTGAGTGTTACAGCTCATAAAGGCAGCATGGACCCAAAGAGTGAGCAGCAGCAAGATTTATTGCAAAGCGCAAAAGAACAAAACTTACACAGCTTGGAAGGGGAACTGAGTGGGTTGCCACTGGCTGGCTTGGGAAGCCTGCTTTTATTCCCTTATCTGGCCACACCCACATCCTGCTGATTGGTCCATTTTGCAGAGAGCTGATTGGTCCACTTTAAAGAGCCCTGATTGGTCCGTTTTGACAGAGTGCTAATTGGTGTATTTACAAACCCTGAGCTATACACCCAGTCACACAGTGCTAGTTAGCTAGATACAGAGTTAGCTAGATACAGAGTACCAATTGATGTATTTACAAACCCTGAGCTAGGCACAGAGTGCTGACTGGTGCATTTACAATCCTTGAGCTAGACACAGAGTCGGAGGGCTAGTCCTCCAAGTCTCCACTAAGTGAGCTAGATACAGAGTACAAATTCGTGTATTCACAAACCCTGAGCTAGACACAGAGTGCTGATTGGTGCACATATGATCCTCCCGCTAGATATAAAAGTTCTCCAAGTCCCCATCCAGTTCAAGAGCCGAGCTGGTTTCACCCAGTGGATCCTGCACCGGGGCTGCAGGTGGAGCTGCCCGCCAGTCCCAAGCCAGGCCTGCACTCCTCAGCCCTTGGGCTGTCCATGGGACCAGGCAGCACGGAGCAGGGTGCAGCACCCATCAGGGAGGCTCAGGCCTCCCCAGAGCCCACTGCAGGGGGAGGAGCTCAGACATGGCGGGCTGCAGGTCGGGGAGTCCGGCCCGCAGGGAGGCAGCTAAGCCCCAGCGAGAATTTGAGTGCGGCCCCAGGGGGCGCACTCACTGCTCTGGGACCACCAGCCTGCCGCTCAGTGTGCAGGGCACCCGCAGGAACTCACACTGGCCCACCAGCGCAGCCCTAGTTCCCGCCTGTGACTTTCCCTCCACACCTCCCCACAAGCAGAGGGAGGAGGTTCCGGCCTCAGCCAGCCCAGAGAGGAGCTCCCACGGTGCAGTGGCAGGCTTAAGGGCTCCTCAAGCGCGGCCAGAGTGGATGCGGAGGCTGGAGGCTGAGGAGGCGCAGAGAGTGAGGACTGCTAGCACATTGTCACCTCTCAATTGCAGTGGTGAATGCCAGCAGTTGTGCCAATAGGAAAAGGCTACCGGGGACTAGGCATGTTCAAGATGGTGACTCTGTTCCCTTCTCTTTGCCAGCCACATGTACAATAAGGAGCAGACAACATGGCACAGGCCAAGTGGAAAGCCCATTTGCATAAGATTAGGGTGGGATGGCCAGCCTTCCCTGTGGCTATGTAACATCACACTTGGTCCAACCAACCTGTGGGTCCTATGTAAATCAGACACCACCTCCTCAAGCCTGTCTATAGAATCTGGTGCACTCCACCTCGGGCAGGAATTTCCATTCAGGCATACCTCTCTTGCAAGAGAGCTGTTCTCCTTTCTCTTTCTTTTGTCTATTAAACCTCTGCCCCTAAAGTCACTCCTTGTGTGTGTCCATGTTTTTAATTTTCTTGGCACGAGATGATGAACTTTGGGTATTTACCCAGACAACAATGCCTCTTCATTTGGATAGAGTAGTCAGAATGGTAATGCCTTAGTAATCAAAAAACTAGTTCTAGAGTACATGCTGTTCACATTACCTAACAATTCTTAAAAATAAGGCCTGAAAAAATCAAATTGTTTCTAGGTAACTTAGATGCATGCTGGAATAAAGCCTAGGAATAGTTATTAAAATAAAAATAGTCTAGCACTTAACAAGTTTCATATTATCTGTCATTCAATGAAAAAAATTACCAAAAATACAAAGGTGTAGGACAATCCAACACAAAATGAGGAGAAAAATCAATCAATTGAAGCAGACCCAGAAAGGACACAATGATGGAATTAGTAAGCAAGGACAAAGAGTTATTACAGATGTATAGGATATGCTTAAGAAGCTAGAGAAAATATTAACTGAATTAATAGAGAAAAATAAGATATTAAAAGAGAACCCAAATCTAATTTCCAATTATAAAAACTACAATATTTGTGACAGAAAATATATTTTTTAGATGTATTGACAGAAGAAAATATATCTCTGGAAAAATAAGATTGATGAACCTGAACCCAAATAAATAGACACTATCCAAAATAGAAAGCAGAGAGGAAACAGAATGAGGAAAAACATGAATAGAGTATCATTCATGGAATTGGAGTCCTTTCAAAGGGAGGAAGGAAACAAAAAAGGTGAGATGATGAAAAAACTATGTGAAGAAATTATGGCAGATTTTATTTCTAACTTTGAATTTTAACAAACAATAAGACCACAGGTCAAAGAAACTCAACAAATTTTTAGTACAAGAAACATGAAGGAAACTACAACTATGTTGTACAATAAATAAAATGCTTAAAACCAAAGATGAAGAAGGTATCTTAATAGAAGTTCAAGGAAAAGGATACATCACTACAGATAACCCAGATAAGGATAACAGCAGTTGTCAGGGCAAAAATGCCAGATAGAAGATATTGGAGCAACATCATTAAAGAACTGAAATAAATATGTTGAAACTGCCTTTGCAAGGATTATGACAGTGAGAGAAATCTGATGTGGCGGACTCCATCTTGCTTCTCACGTCCCCGGCTGGCTGTCTTGGCTCATTCCTGGGCATAGGCCAAGTTAACTATGGGAGGAATTTAGTTTATAATTTAACTTTGAAGCAAGGATGATCATAGCCCCTCCCTAAAACTAGTCCTCTCTTTGTTCAAGGACTGAAATTGCCTTTGTAAGACTAATGAACGGCCACAAGATTAGTTTTATAGCAGAGACCTGAATTCTGCTAAGTAGTTTCCATAATGGCTTACTGCCCCAGGATTCATGTGGTCAGAGGTCACAAGGTTTGTGATTACCACAATTGGTCTTATGGATAACATCACTACTGTAGAATCTAGGACTGGTCTTCCGAGATGTTTTTTAGACTGATCCCACCCAGACTTGTGGCTCATGACTCAACCAGTCCTGTGGCCCCCCACCTAGGGGTGGACTCAGCTCATGTGGTCCATTTTCCACACCCCTGTGATTGTATTCCCAGCCAATCAGCAGCACCCACTTCCTAGTCTCCTGCCAACCAAACTGTCCTTGAAAAGCCCTAACCTCTGAGATTGATTAGCGTGATGACTCCAGTTCTTCCTTGTGTCCAGTCTAGCTCTAATTAAATTATTTCTTTACCATGGTGTAAGTGAACTTGTTTTGTTTGTGAAGTGGGCAGGAGGAACTCATTAAGTGATTCCATTGTCAAAGTAGACTTTTGTACCATCAGAATATACTTTTCAAAATTTAAAGTAAAATAAATATTTTTCACACATGCAAATGCTGAAGAAATTCAACACCAGCAAAATTAAATTATTTTTTTAAAAATGTAAGAGGCAGGAGTAAAATGATATCATGTAAATGACATAAACACTTCAATCAAAGGCAGCGATGATCAGATTCCATGAAAAAACAAAACACAATTATATACTGTGTTCACAAATGGTATATTAAACAGAAAGAAACAAAGAGGTTAGTGTTAAGTCAGAAGTTGGGAAGAGAATGAGGTACTGAGATGTCACCCTACTTATACAGTTATACTCTAAATAGATAAGTGCATTGATAGACAGCTACATAGATATATACATTCTAGCAGAAATAGTGTTCTGAGTCAGAGACCAAAGTACATAGTTTATTTACTCAAAGCAAAACAGAGTGGAAAGTAACATTATCACAATGGTCCCTCATGCCTGGTACCCTGCAAGTGGCATGAGGAGAGGCAAATGGATAATCCTATCTCTATGGTAGGAGCAAATTACAGGAAACACAAATATGAATCTGAGAGTTTGTGTAGAAGAGAGGCAATTGTTCTCTCTCCACTCCTGATAAAAGAAAAGAAATCTTTACTTCCAAACACAAATTCTCCTCTAGAATAGAGAGTATCTTAGGTTATCACCCTTTTCAATTCAAATAAGTATCTCCAAGAGGAAGGCAAGACTATTATCTTCCAAGTTTAACCTCCTTGAAATATAAATGTATAAGGAGATAGTCTCTACATCCAAGAGAGACAAAGGAAATTGTCTCTCTGTGAGTGTGTGTGTGCACCTGTGTGTTTGTGTGTGTGTGTCTGTTTGTTTTGGGGTGGGAGATGGATATGGTTTGACTCTGTGTCCTCACCCAAATCTCATGTCAAATTGTAATTCTCAATGTTGCGGGAGAGACCTGGAGGGAGGTGATTAGGTCATGGGAGCACAAGGAGGCAGATTTCCCTCATTCTGTTCTCATAAGAGTGAGTGAATTCTCAGGAAATCTAATGGTTTAAAAGTGTGTGCCACTTACGCTCTCACTTTTTCTGTCTTCTGTTCCACTAAGGTAAGATGTGCTTGCTTTCCCTTCACCTTCCAGTGATTGTAAGTTTCCTGAGGCCTTCCCGACATGGTTCTTATACAGTCTGTGGAACTGTGAATCAATTAAACATCTCTTCTTCATAAATTACCCAGTCTCAGGTAATTTTTTTTTCAGAGGCTCACTCTGTTGCCCAGGCTGGAGTGCAATGGTATGATCTTGGCTCAATGAAAACTCCATTTGCCAGGTTTAAGTGATTCTTGTGCCTCAGCCTCCCAAGTAGCTAGGCTTACATGTGTGCCACTATGC
This sequence comes from Mandrillus leucophaeus, assembly GCF_000951045.1. Taxonomy (NCBI): domain Eukaryota; kingdom Metazoa; phylum Chordata; class Mammalia; order Primates; family Cercopithecidae; genus Mandrillus; species Mandrillus leucophaeus. Next base: position 445,959 of record NW_012103832.1, read on the forward strand.
CCAGCTAATTTTTGTAGTTTTAGTAGAGATGGAATTTCACCATGTTGTCCAGGCTGGTCTCAAGCTCCTGACCTCAGGTGATCCACCCACCTCGAACTCCCAAAATGCTGGGATTACAGGCATGCACCAGGCCTCAGGTAGTTCTTTATAGCAGTGTGAGAATGGGCTAATGAAGAGATATTTGTTTATTTGTTTTTTTGAGTGTTTAGACACAAATACTTCCATAATAAAGAAAGCAAGTGGCTGCAGGTTCAAAACTCATGCCTTTAAAGAGGAAATGTTTCTAGGAAAATGGAAAAAAAAAAAAAACCCAACATGCAATATCTTTAGAGCATATCAGTTTCCAAGGCTCAGGTGGCCAGGACTTTCCAGGAATGCAGAAATGCAGGGAAATTTTGACTTTCCACATCTAAAAAGATGGAAAAAGATAAACAATGTTAACATTATTTCAATTTTAGAAAAAGTAGTTTGGCCAGGTGTAGTGGCTCACACCTGAAAGCCCAGCACTTTGGGAGGCCGAGGAGGGTGGATCACCTGAGGTCAGGAGTTCCAGACTAGCCTGGTCAACATGGTGAAACCCTGTCTCTACCTAAAGTACAAAAATAAGCCAGGCATGGTGGTGCACAACTATAGTCTCAGCTACACAGGAAGCTGAGGCAGGAGAATCGCTTGAACCTTGGAAACAGAGATTGCAATGAGCCGAGATAGCACCACTGCACTCCAGCCTGGGCAACAAAGTGAGATTCCTCACAAGGTCAGGAGTTTGACACCAGACTGACCAACATGATGAAACCCTGTCTCTACTAAAAATACAAAAATTAGCCAGGTGTGATGCCACACACCTGTAATCCCAGCTACTCAGGAAGCTGAGGTAAGAGAATCACTTGAACCCAGAAGGCAGAGGTTGAGGTAAGCCAAGATTGTGACACTGCACTCCAGCCTGGGCGACAGAGCAAGACTCTGTCACACAAAAAAATAGTAATTTTAGAATAAAAATATTATCAAGAATGTAGAGAATCTTTTCATAATGATAAAGAGATTATTTATTTTAGTAGACATAATAACCTTAAATATTTAGACATATAAGAAAAGTTCTACCAATACAAAAAGCAAAAACTGAAAGAAGTGCAGGAAGAAATAAATAAAGCTATAATTATGGTCAGAGATTTGTAATATCCTCTGTCAATATTTCATAAGGAAATAACTCAGAAAATTAGTACGAATATAGAACGCTTGTATCCTGAGACTTTGCTGAAGTTGCTCATCAGCTTACGGAGATTTTGGGCTGAGACAATGGGATTTTCTAAATATACAATCATGTCATCTGCAAACAGAGACAATTTGTCTTCCTCTCTTCCTATCTGAATACGCTTTATTTCTTTCTCTTGCCTGATTGCCCTGGCCAGAACTTCCAACACTATGTTGAATAGGAGTGGCGAGAGAGCGTCCATGTTTTGTGCCAGTTTTCAAAGGGCATGCTTCCAGCTTTGGCCCATTCAGTATCATATTGACTGTGGGTTTGTCATAAGTAGCGCTTATTATTTTGAGAGATGTTCTGTCAATACCTAGTTTATTGAGAGTTTTTATCAGGAAGGGGTGTTGAATTTTATTGAAGGCCTTTTCTACATCTATTGAGATAATCATGTGGTTTTTGTCATTGGTTGTGTTTATGTGATGGATTACGTTTATTGATTTATGTATGTTGAACCAGCTTTGCATCCCAGGGATGAAGTCGACTTAATTATGGTGGATAAACTTTTTGAGGTGCCGCTGGATTCAGTTTGCCAGTATTTTATTGAGGATTTTTGCATCAATGTTCATCAGGGATATTGGCCTGAAATTATCTTTTTTGTTGTTGTTGTGTCTCTGCCAGATTTTAGTATCAGGATGATGCTGGCCTCATAAAATGAGTTAGGGAGCAGTCCCTCTTTTTCTATTGTTTGAAATAGTTTCAGAAGGAATGGTACCAGCTGCAGTTCCTTTTTGTACCTCTGGTAGAATTCAGCTGTGAATCTGACTGGTCCTGGACTTTTTTTGGTTGGTAGGCTACTAATTACTGCCTCGATTTCAGATCTTCTTATTGGTCTATTCAGGGATTTGACTTCTTTCTGGTTTAGTCTTGGGAGAGTGCATGTGTCCAGGAATTCATACATTTCTGCTAGATTTTCTAGTTTATTTGCATAGAGGTGTTTAGAGTATTCTCTGATGGTAGTTTGTATTTCTGTGGGATCAGTGGTGACAATTCCTTTATCATTTTCTATTGTATCTAATTGATTCTTCTCTCTTTTCTTCTTTAGTATTCTGGCTAACCATCTGTCTATTTTGTTGATATTTTCAAAAACCAGCTAAAAATATCAAGCATTCCTATACACCAATAATAACCACAGAACCAAATCATGAGTGAATTCCCATTCACAATTGCTACAAAGAGAATAAAATACGTAGGAATACAACTTACAAGGGATGTGAAGGACCTCTTCAAGGAAAACTACAAACCACTACTCAAGGAATTAAGAGAGGACACAAACAAATGGAAAAACATTCCATACTTATGGATAGGAAGAAACAATATTATGAAAATGGCCATACTGCCCAAAGTAATTTACAGATTCAATGCTATCCCCATCAGGCTACCATTGACTTTTTCACAGAATTAGAGAAAACTACTTTAAATTCCATATGGAACCAAAATTAGCCAGTATAGCCAAGAGAACAAAGCTGGAGGCATCATGCTACCTAACTTCAAACTACATCATAAGGCTACAGTAATGAAAACAGCATGGTACTGGTACCAAAACAGATATATAGACCAATGGAACAGAACAGAGGCCTCAGAAATCATGCCACACATCTGCAAACCATCTGATCTTTGACAAAACTGACAAACACAAGCAACGGAGAAAGTATTCCCTATTTTATAAATGGTGTTGGGAAAACAGGCTAGCCATATGCAGAAAACTGAAACTGGACCCCTTCCTTACACCTTATACAAAACTTAACTCAAGATGTATTAAAGCCTTAAAAGTAAGACCTAAACCCTAAAAACCCTAGAAGAAAACATAGGCAATACCATTCAGGACATAGGCATGGGCAAAGACTGCATGACTGAAACATCAAAAGCAATGGGAACACAAGCCAAAATTGACAAATGGAATCTAATTAAACATAAGAACTTCTGTACAGCAAAAGAAACTATCATCAGAGTTAACAGGCAACCTACAGAATGGGAGAAAATGTTTGCAATCTATCCATCTGACAAAGGGCTAATATCCAGAATATACAAAAGACTTCAACAAATTTACAAGAAAAAAAAAACAAACAACCCCACCAAAAGGTGGGCAAA
>NW_012103832.1:449901-460964 GCF_000951045.1 Mandrillus leucophaeus
AGAAAACCAAACACCGCATGTTCTTACTTATAAGTGGGAGTTGAACAATGAGATCATATGGACACGGGGAGGGGAACATCACACACCGGGGCCTGTCAGGGCATGGGGGGCTAGGGGAGGGAGAAATACCTAATGTAGATGACAGGCTGATGACTGCAGCAAACCACCATAGCATGTAATGTACCCATGTAATAAATCTGCATGTTCTCCACTTGTATCCCAGAACTTAAAGTATAATTTTAAAAAAATCTAAAACAAACAAACGAAAAAGAACTATGAAATAAGAAAAAAGAATATAGAATACTTGAGCACCATCTTTAATAAGCCTGACCTAATCGGGCTTTATATGCATTCTTCACAACAGCAGTGTATACATAGCTTTAAAACTCACATAGAACACTTATCAATAGTAATCATATTTTGATCATTAGGAAAGACTCAATAACTTTCAAAGGATTCAAATTATATGAAGTAATTATCTAAGGAAAATGAACTAAATATAAAAACCAGTAACTGGAAGTTCTCTAGAAATACTCAAATATTTGGAAACAATACTTATTTAAGTTGTCATGGGTCAAAAAAGAAGTTGAAATTAATATTAAAAGGTGATTTTACTGAATGAAAATGAAAACAAATGAAAATGAAAAAAGGTCACAAGATGCAGTTGCAACAGTCTCAAGAGGGAAATTCATAGCACTGACTGAGTACGTTAGAAAAGAAGCAATATCTAAACTTAGTGACCTTAAATTCCACCTGAAGTAACTGAAAATAAGAAAAGCATATTTTAATAAAGGTAAACGAAATATGAAATTTAAAAGATTCAAATGCAAATTGATGAAATATAAACGGAAAAAAAATATTTGCAAAGTTCAGTACATTGATAAATCTCTAGACAGACTATAAAAAGATGTAAATTATGAATGAAGACTGAGCAACTCTAACGTAAAAATTTTAAATCTGAACTGCTCCAAAATATAAAACTTTTTGAGCATCGATTCAAAACCACAAGTGGAAAATTTCACATCTTATCTTATGTGATGTATCGTAGTCAAAACACACATTTCATTCATAATCCCCAAAGGCCAAAAGACCCTCCCCAATCCCCTGTAGCTGTGATGTATCTTTTCTGTACATGCCCAGATTCCCCCATACAAGCACTTCCACAAACGGAACAGAATGTACAAAATGGCACATGTGCAGTCCAAACACGCTGACAAAAAATTCCTCAGCATTCCCCGTGTGGGACCAAGACCCTTGTGCATTAAAGCTTGCATCTGACATCTTTACATATGTGAAAATATACCTTCACAGCCTGTCAGTAAGCTGTAAGAAGTGGACACTGAAGATTAATTTAAAATAATAAGTGTCCAGTTGTTCATTCATTGACTGATGGTGAAATTGCCAAACGGTTCTGAATCAAGGCAATAGTGATAACAGAGATGATGAAGACAATGGTGTTATCACTGCAGAAAAAGCACCTGAGATAAAGGTATATTTTGTATATTTGCCCCAACCCAAATTTCATGTTGAATGTAATCCCCAGTGCTAGAGGTGGGGTCGGGCAGGAGGTGTTTGGATCATGGGGTGGATCACTCATGGCTTGGTGTTGTCTTCATGATAATAAGTTCTCATGAGAACTGGTGATTTAAATGTGTGCGGCACCTCCCCTCCCACTGTCTCTCTTTTGCTCCTGCTTTAGCCATGTGAGACACTGGCTTTCCTCTTCATCTTCTGCCATGATTGAAAGTTCCCTGAGACTTCATCAGAAATCGGGTAGAAGCCAGCACCATAATTCCTATAAAGCCTGCAGAACCATGAGCCAATTAAGTCTCTTTTTATTTTAAATTACCTAGTCCCAGGTATATCTTTATAACTATACAAGAATGAACTAATACAGATAACATACTGAAAATGTGTGATGGGCTCATTGAAGACAAGTGTAAGAAATTATGCCAGATTATAAAATCAAAGAGAGACTTCTAAGACAAACCCCATTGTTAATTAGTCAGATAACTCTGGGGAAAACATTTAAAAAACCACCCAGAAGAATGTCTCTTTATCCCTAAAGGAACCACTTCCTGGTCCCTCAACTGCTTCTGATGTTTCTTCTCAAAAAAAAAAAAAAAAAAAAGTATTGTACCACACAGAATTGTAAATAGAGACTGAAAGCCTGCCATTGTTTGTTATTGCTGTTGTTTGACAGCTGACACAGGGATTCTGGAGATGCAACTGTGCTGCTTAGTTACCCTGCACCTATTATTTTTTCACTGTATTAGTGGTATGTCATATTTTTTACTGTTCAATACTTATGTGTGAATTATTGTAAGAAAATGATTGCTTACTGGTAACATATAAATTCAGTGTCAGGAATGATGGCGATGTCACACAACCACAGATTGTCCTCGTGGGTGACTGAGATAATGAAACATTTAGTTTCTGATAGTTTAATGCAAACAAACTTTGTTTCATATATAAAATTATTTAAAATGTTTTATAAAGTTACATTCAGGCAATGTGTAATAAGGCATACAAGAAACATAAATGAATTTCACTTTTAGACTTTGGTTTTATTCTTAAGGTAACTCATATTGTCTACACTAATATTCTGAAATCCAAAAATAAATTTAAAACCCAAAATCTCTGGTCCCAAACATTTCAGATAAGAGGAACTCAACCTATATTAGGGAAAGCAGATTGGGCACCATAACAGATTCCACAGAGATTAAAAATAATAATAATGGTATAAACAACTTTATGTTAATACATTTAAAACCTGAGATGAAGTAGACAAATTCCTGGAAAGAGAAAAATCAGGAAAACTCACTTAAGAGAAATCAATAACTTGAATATCCCTAAATTTGTGAAAGATTGAATGTGTACTTTAAAATCATACCAAAAAGAAAAATCATGGTTCAGATGGCTTGACTGGGGAATTTCCTCCATTTGCTAAGTGAAAATTACCCATGCTCCTAGCTAAAAACAAAACTTTTGTTGGTGCACTACATCCCATCTTTTTAATGTACCAAGGAAATCTTTCCATCGACTCTTTCTATGACCTGCATCATAGGTTTTCCCATTTTACTGGATAATTCTTAAAAGGAAACAGACATACTGTTGTTTATCCCACTTTTAAAAACAAAAAAAAAAAACACCTCTTTACGCATATTTCTCCTGTCTCTTTCTCCTGCCCGATTGCTTTCCTTCTATTCACATAACGTCATCTTGGAAATATTGTCTGTACTGTCACTGCACAATAAAACTTTAAGTGATGATGGAAATCCAGGGATTAATATCATTTCATTTTAACAGATTTAAAATAGAAAAAAATTGATAATGTCAAATGTTGTTGACAATGGGGCATAATCTGAATATTTTTTAACATGTGGCTTTTTACAATGCTTTGGAGAAAGAGAAAATTAACACTTAACAGACGTTTTTGTGCTCTGGCCCCGCCATTTTGGTGTAAGTAAACTTGGCTTCCAGTCGCCAGCATCTGCATATTTTTGCATGAGAGTTTTATCTACATATACTCACTCCAGGAATGCACAGCACAGCACACAGGCAGGGCAGGCCAGCAGTGCTAGAGAATTAATGGCCCTCGGAGCAGTGTTCAACCAGTAACAGGAAAGTTGGTATGTAAGTGCTTCAGCTCCCTCACACTTGGGGCTGGATATTTCTGAAGCCCAGCCACATGCTACACTGGTTATGACAGGTTCTCAGTAGTATTAAGCACCGGTTACCCACAATGGGAACTTCCTTGAAAATTCACCCATTACTAGCTGAATAATGAGTGAATTTGTTTCCTTTTATATCTCTTTCTTCTGGGATCACCTTTCAGATAAACTACTCATACTTTGTTCCTTGTTTCATGGCCTGCTTCTCAGGAATCCAAACTATTATAGTTATTTTCAAACAAAATTTGAAGATGCGAATATCAATAAAACAGCAATTTGAATCCTAGGCATTTACTTTAGAGGATCAACTTCATATGTGCCCTGGGAGACACCTCCAAAAATTTCACAATATTCCATTTTGTGTTAGCAAATAAATGGAAAAATGAGAAAGGATAAATAAATTATTGACTTCATAACACTACCCAGCTGGAAAAATTAAAGAATTATATGTATAAGTACCATAAAGCAAAAATCTGAAAAAGAATGCTCAGTCAAAAAAAAATTACATAATGAATGCCTTGTGATTCTCTTTTTATAAAGTTAGAAATGCAAAAAATGAAAAAACGTGTTTAGGGCTACTAGCATAAGTGACATGTGATAATACTAACGTATGTGATAATACTACCAAGAAAAGCAAAAAATAAAAAGTGTAAAATTTAGGATAATGGTTACCTCTGAAGAAGAAACAAAGTAGATTGGAACGGGGCATAAAGGATCTTCAAAAATGATAATAGTCTCTTAATTTAAATGAAGTGGTAAGTACATTGCTGATCATTGTAACATTATTCTTTCTAAATTATGTAAATTGTATAAATAGCACTTTGTGTCTACTCAATATTGAAATTAGAAACTTTAAAAATTGAAACTTTGATCAGAAAGGTAGTTTCTCTGCAAAATCAGTTTTATATCTGCTTGAAAGTAAGTATGTATTTGGTTCTATGTTATGTAACATCAAGGAGAAATTCAGTTTTCTATTAAAAGTAGCAAATGTTTGGATTTTAGTCTTACATCCCAGAAAGATTGGAAATTTGTTTTCTGACTAATCAGTCAAGGGTAAGTAATCGCTTCTGGGTTTTGGCTACCATCTGAAGTTATATCTTCAACAATATATTGGATATAGATTTATATTTTCTCATCTGGAAAATACTCTCCATCTTAAATTTTGACTATATACTATACAAAATACAAACATGCTGAAAGACTACAGAATATATTCAGCATTCAAGGAAGGTTATAAAAGCAATACTGGTTAAGATGGACTTCATGGATGGAAAAATTTAAAAAAAGATCAAAGTTTCATGTATCCAAGTATCCAAGTGATTTATTTATCTATTTATTGAGACAGAGTCTCCCTTTGTGCCCAGGCTGGAGGGCAGTGGTATGATCTCTGCTCACTACAGTTGCAACCTCCTCCCGCTCAGGTGATCCTCCCACCTCAGTCTCCAGAGTAGCTTGACCCACAGGCAAATGCTACCAGATCCAGTTAATTTTTTTTCTAGAGACAGGGTTTGGCCATTTTTTCTGGGCTGGTTTCAAACTCCTGGCCTCAAGCGATCCACCCGCCTTGGCCTCTTAAAATGCTGGGACCACAGGTATGAGCCACTGCATCCTGCCTAGCCAAGTAATTTAAAGGTTGAATATAACATTTTCTTCATTTAAAGTCTTGTCTTTATGCTAAGCCACCCTAAACGTTTCTGATTGTCTGTGATTTGTCTTTGCATGAACACTTCAGTAACTGCAAAACCACATAGCATGCTAGAGGCTCCTGGAGCACCTAGTGATTCAGCCCTCTCTGCTTTATTTCCACTACCTCTGTGAAAAGAAGACAGCATTGTTTCTATTTCTTGAATTGCCCTTTCTACATTTAGACCTATTTTTCTGATTATCGAGACAATTTAATCTGTAAAATAATACAAAAAGCCATGCTTTTACCACTAAACTTATGATTGAATAGAGACAAATAAGATAACAGGTGCTAAAATGCTTTGTAAACAGCAAAAGACTCTACATACAAGCAAAGCATTTGGTGGGTGGGGGGTTATTTTATTGATTCTTGTTTAGGGTTATGCAAAATGACATTTGTATTCCTCTTACTTGATTCTCTAAATAAATACTTTAAAACTCAGAAACCTCACCCTTGCAAAATAAAAAGCAGCTAAGTATTTTTTAATATTAAATAACATATTGTTACACTCAACACCTCAGAAACAGCATAGTGAATATTTGTTGTTGGATATTGCTGTTGTTAATTGGTTATACAGCTTTCTTTTCACTCCCACTTCCGTACATCACACCTCCTTTCTCTTTTCCATTTCATTTTGTGGGAGTAGGGTGGTTCCATATTTGAAGCGTCTTGCCCATCTGAAGTCCAGGGTTGAGCATGTGACATAAAGTGGTGAAACAGATGCTCTCTTTCCTAGGGTTATTTTTTATTGATCCAAGTAATGGATGTATTGGAAAGATTGGTTGGAAAGTTACCACCTGCCTAAAAGTTTCAACCCAATCATCAAATCTTCCCCAGTTGATCCCACAGATTTCTTGGCAATACTCTGAAATTTCACCCCAATAACTTAGGCTTAAAAAGAGCATTTTATGTGTTTAATTCCATAGCAATGACAAGAAATTGGAGCAATAAAACAGAGAAGTGTCCAAAAATGATTGAAACAGACCAAAAGATATTTGGAGATAGACAAAAGCAACTAAATTTATTTGGCTGATTATTGTCTTTAAATGCTGGTTATTGTTTTTGGATTATTATTGTCTTTGAATATCTTCACTTTTGTTATTTCAGTTAAAAGGTCACCAAGTAATGTAAAATGCTCATCATGCTTTCAATGGATACCATACATACACAATTTTCACGTTTTTCCCAACATAAATTTTTTCTCTGGAGAAATTTTCTAAAATTTATCTTTTCATCCAGGATACTTAAGAAACATTAAAGTGCACAGTGGCATAACTAATAAGCCACTCGTTACTCATACAAGTCTATTGCTTGGGCAATCAGGGTACCAGGTAGTATAAAATTGCTTTATGGGGGATTTATCTTACTAGGGATTAAAGTTTAGACAGCATTTCTAAAATTATTTATAAAAAATAAATTTATGTGTCACTTTGTGTCTGCCAACATATTTTTCTAGCTCTTACAACCAAAGTACAGCCATAATGACCCAGAAATGCCCAGAAAATGTTCATTAAAATTGATTTTCCTGTCCAGCTATTGCCAGTGAAAATGTATGAAACATATATATTTCATTTAGAGGGCCAGTTTTCTTCTCCTATAATGGAACATTCTTAATAAAATGATTTTTAATAAGAGGATGTTTTTAAAATGGGACAAAGCATAGGAGCTCTGATTTTTAACATAAAGTTAAGAACAAACTTTTGCACAGAGAGAGTGCAATTTTTTGAGTTTCTGGTTTTGAGTTCTAATATTTCAAGAGATGTGGAACATATTTCTACACCCAATAATTGCTTTATTTTCTTGTTTTAAAAAATGTGATGAGCAGTTAGAAATTAACTAATAGCTGGATGGCAAACTGTGGTAGTAGAAGACAAGAAGGAAAACAAATGATACTACACTTGTCATTACCTGAGAGCTTAAATTTTACAGATAAGGAAGAACAAGAGGAATAAAAACAAAGGAGATTAACTATTAATGCTTGTAAATTAATTGGCATAATAATTGTATACATGTGTAGTCAGAAAGAAGTGGGCTTTATAATTTTTTTGTTGTTGTTTTGTTTTTTGTTTTGTTTTGTTTTGTCGTAGTCTAGCTCTGTTGCCCAGGCTGGAGTGCAGTGACGCAATCTCCGCTCACTGCAACCTCCGCCTCCCGGGTTCAAGAGATTCTCCTACCTCAGCCTCCAGAGTAGCTGGGACTACAGGCGCGCACCACCACGCCCTACTAATTTTTTGTGTTTTTAGTAGAGACGGGGTTTCACCGTGTTAGCCAGGATAGTCTCCGTCTCCTGACCTCGTGATCTGTCCTCCTCCGTGTTTCAAAGCGCTGGGATTACAGGCGTGAGCCGCCGCACCCGGCCATAATTCTAATTTTATTTGTGACAATCTCAATCAAAAAGATAAGGATGTCATAAAATCTATGGCTGCAACATCAACTCAGCAACTGTATATATTCATTGTGTAAATTCTTAGAGGTTATTTTAACTAGAAAGTGTTAACTTTCTTCTGATTGTCACTGCTATTTACCTACCACAACCGAAATATAGATATTACATGGTAACTGTGCTGCAAAGTATTTTGCTCTATGTTCACACGTATGCGCATGCATTGGTCCTGTTTCTGAATTAAACTATTTCTGTATCGTATAAGTTGGTTTTCAGACACGAAGGACTTGCCTGCTCAAAGTGGACAATAGGTGAGGGCAATAATGGAGGAAAGCTGTGAGGGCACCGAAGAATAAGAGGTGTCCGTGTAACCAGAGAATCTGACTTACCTGATAATAGTTTTCACGTGAACGAATTGCTTGACGCACCTCTCTCCAGTATTATGAAAGAGTAGCTTCCAACTGATCCATTGTGAGACTCAGTTACAGAAGACAACAACATAATGCTAGAAACTTGTATTTTTTTTCAACTTAAAAACATAATCATATTTCTTTATTGTATTTGCCCCCAAGAACATCTAGTTTCAAAACTGAAAATAGCGAAGTGATGCCACAATTCTCCAGCATCTTCAACTGTATTCTACAGGCTGCTTGCTTAGAGTTTTAATTCCTGGCAGCTTGCTTTGGCAAAAAGCTGTAAAGACTGTGTGTCAGCCACAGAGCAGAATAGGAAAAGCGAATATGGTGGTTTACCAAATTAACAAGAACAGCTATCTTCCTTGACAGATTGCTCTGTTTAATTATAGCTGTTGGGGATGGAGTCAGCTGCTTGAGCAACAGGAAAAATCAGAGGGTCATTAAGACGGTCTATTAATTTTCTGTCATGGGTAGCTGCATATCCATGATCTGCACATGAGGTGTGGCAGAACACTTTCCAAAATACTGGCCTTGAAAACTCTTACGGTATTTTCTTAAAATCCCTGTGTTAATTTAAGAAATAAGAAAACTTATCCCAAAACTTCCATTTTGGATGCAATGAAAAAATAGTTTAAATTCATCTAGTAGAAAATTTTCAAAAATAAATCTGAAAATGTATTTTAAAAAGAAAGAAAAAGAAAATAAATTCAATATATTACTCTCTTCTGATAAAACTATTACCTGCTCTCACACTGAACAAATAAAGGACACATTACATTCAACTCCATGGTCCACCATTTCGTTGAAAAGAAAAGACATCTTTTATGGATATTAAAATAAATGTTTGGGGGGTGGTGGGGGGAAGCCCTCCACTGATTGCAATACAAAGAGACCAAAGAACTACCATAGCTGGAATTAACATATTCTTTAGAAATGCACTTTTGGGAAAAAAAAAAAATCAAAGCATTCATTGCGTATCAGGAAAATCACTGGAGCTGGAGCTGTAATGGTATTTATTTGGTGACAATGTAAACTCTAAAAAGAGCCTAAAACAACAACCACTTTGTATAATTTAACAATCTATAGGAACATCCTCCAGTGCCCTCTCAGGGGCCACAGAATGCTGTAAAGATTTCCAAGTCCTAGACACCAACATGGAAAAGAAACTAGGACTCAAGTTGGCAATTCATGACTAATAAAGGTTGTCCCAAAAGTTCTCTTGAACTTCTGGAACACACAGTTGTTACTATCTCCATGACAGCATAGATCACTTTTCTGCAGATTGTGTTCAGAAGCTAGAGCTCTCTTCACAGATGCCAAGATTGGCTAATTAGCTTTGCTAGAATTGAGGATTGAGAAGGGAGGTAAATATCAATTTAGAGGCACTTTCTAATGGATGTGTCTGCCTATACAAAAGAAAATACTATCTGTATTTTTCAAGAATGGGAGAGCATTTAAATAACCCAGTAGGAGAAAAAGAGGAAGTAAGAACAATGACAGCACTCTGGTGATCTTATTGTACCAGATGCCTGGCAGAAAATGCAGGGCTCAGAAGTGATCTAAGTTCCTAGAATTTAATATGTGAATTAAGCAATGTAATTCTTTATTGAATAAAATTATACCCAACATTGTTAGGGTTTTTAAAAGTATTTTGTATGTATAAATATATATACAATCTCATTGAAACTGACTGGCCATGCATAACACAATTTCAAGAAAACCTTCCAAACCTCTCTTTTCAAAGTGATCTAATTTGTTATTTATACTGTAAATTTTAATAACCAGTTTCCCTTTATTGAAAATATCTCCAAAGCGAATTTTAATTACACTGCTTCCATTTTGTTCTTTTATACAATCGCAATGAAAATTATTTATCTTCATAAATGAATTAGTCCTCAATGAACTAGAAATAATAAATTAGCCAAACACCTTAATCTAAACTAGTCTGGCTAAAGAGGTATAGATGTTGAACACATATTTATACATGTGCTTATTTACTCACCATAACTTTGCACTATGAAATTATCAAAAACTGCATTTTAGAGGTTTTTAAATGAAATTCAGTGCTATATAAAGATCAGCATGATGCCCTGAAGGCTCACTGCTTTCCCTTTCTTTGATTATCAAGGAGCTGCCACAGCAAACTTGAGTTAGCTCAATGTAAAACAGTTTGGTAGAAGCACTGAGTTGCAGAAGTTCCCCTTTTTTTTCTAGACCAAGGAGCTCCCGGTCTCCCAGATGTTTTCTGCCCTGCTCTACTCACAAATATGCAGTTCTATGCGGATTAGGTTCCTCTTCTGAAGCTTTCTCTATGGTTCAGCTGGCTCAGCAATACCCAGTTGAGGTATATCTCTCTGTGTTACATTGTAACAGTGGGGAAATATGTGCACAGTGGGTTTTGTTTTGTTTTGCTGCTTTTAAATTTCTTCCAATAAGCAAGAATTTACCTTTACATGCCTTGGTTTCAGTAGCTCCCCTTGTATATGAAACAGAACTATGAAAGGTACACTTGATTTAGATGCATCATCTCCCGTCTACCTGCCAAATTATTGGATGTAACAAAATATTAAAAATAATGTTTGCCTTCCTGTGTCCAAGTGTTCTCATTGTTCAATTCCCACCTATGAGTGAGAACATGTGGTGTTTGGTTTTCTGTCCTTGTGATAGTTTGCTGTGAGAATGATGGTTCCAGCTTCATCCACATCCCTATAAAGTACATGAACTCATCCTTTTTTATGGCTGCATAGTATGTATATGTGCCACATTTTCTTAATCCAGTCTATCATTGATGGACATTTGGGTTGGTTCCAAGTCTTTGCTATTGTGAATAGTGCCACAATAAGCATACGAGTGCATGTGTCTTGAAAGCAGCATGATTTATAATCTTTTGGGTATACACCCAGTAA
>NW_012103832.1:462559-470092 GCF_000951045.1 Mandrillus leucophaeus
TTTCCATAATGGTTGAACTAGTTTACAATCCCACCAACAGTGTAAAAGTGTTCCTATTTCTCCACATCCTCTCCAGCACCTGTTGTTTCCTGACTTTTCAGCATACGGAAGGATGAGAGGAAGAAAGAGATGAGATTTAAAGTTGTGTTTATTGAGCAGAATTTTGAAAGAAGAATAAAAGTTATATAGAGAGTGGGGAAATATGATCTATACACTAAAGACAGTAAGATCAAAATAAGCTTTACACTTTTAGAAAACAAAAGTATAATTTGAGACATCAGTGATACAGTTTGGATATTTGTCCCTGTACAAATTGCATGTAGAAATGCAATCCCCAATGTCAGAGGTGGGACTGGATGGGAGGTGTTTGGTTCATGGAGGCAGATGCTGCATGGCTTGGTGCTGTCTTCACAGTCGTGAGTTCTCAAGAGATCCGGTTGTTTAAAGTATGAAATACCTCCTCCCACTCCCTCTTGCTTCCATTCTCCCCATGTGAGTTGCATGCTCCGCCTTCTGCCATGAGTAAAATCTCCCTGAGGGCCCTCCAGAAACTGAGCAGATGGTGGTGCCATGTTTCTTGTACAGCCTGCAGAACCATGAGTCAATTAAGCCTCTTTTCTTTATAAATTACCCCGTCTCAGTTATTTCTTTACAGCAATGCAAGAATGACCTAACACACATAGTATGGTGCAGAATGAGGAGTAGTCATGGTGAAAGTAATGTTGATTAAAGTGAGATGTCGAGTTTATATACTATTTCATATACATAGATTTATCTATGGGAATACAGAGATTGTGGGGGTTTTTTTCCCTTTTGTATTTACAACAGTAAAGTCAATGCCTAGAAAATAGTTATTGTGGTTGAATAATACTTTGAAGCATAGATTTTTAAAAAATTAAATGAGTATAAGTGAAAGAATGATATGAATATATTTAATTTTGGAGAGGATCATGCAAAGGAAAATAATAAGGAGAACCAGAAAAGATACTGGTTACCAGAAGACCTAGGTCAGGGCAAGCTTCAGGCCCTGCTGGCGATACCAAATGGTGGTGGTTATACGAACAGATTTCTATTGCCTAATATAATGGCAAAGTGTCCAGCAGATGTGCAGGAAAAGACATTTTAAAAACTTTTTAAAGATATGTGTTTAAAAACATCAGAAATATTTGAAGCAATATTCAATAAAAGGGACTAACATTTCTGAAATGTGAGAATTACAAATTGGTACACTGATTATCAGCATCTATTTCCTCCCTGGAGACATTTTCTATTTCTGGTGAGGGCAAATTGATGACAGTCTAGGCTTTGTCTAGACAGAGGGCCCCAACTGGGGGCCAGCAGGACCAGGATGATTTTTTTTTAAGTGGTTTTATAGAGCTGGAGTAACAAAATTGGTACATACAATCACTTTACACCTCAAGACATTTATCAAATTCCTATGCTACAGAGCACAGGAGGTCAAAGGGCTAACATTACAATCTCAGGAAATTAGACCATCATTTTCTTGTGCTGAGGAGAAAAGATGAGAGGTTAGATTCTTCCAGGGAGAGGCATCCTGGTGAACATATAAAATGAATGCCTTGACATTCTGTATAAACAAAGGAAAAATGTAGTGATAGATGAGTTCTTATCAAAACAAATTCCCAGCCTTGCCTCAGCTTCATACCTGATAGAGTTAACCTAATCAGCTTCCTCCTTACAAAGGAAAGAGTGGACCCTTGCTGGAGAAAGATAGCATGATATACAACAATGCTTCCCAGCATTCAATCAAGAATTACCACGCTTGTGAAGAGACAGTGTCATATGGCGGATAAACAAGAGAAAAACTGACAGTAGAAACAACAAAAATTTGACCATCTATTAGGGTCATCAGACAAGATGTAGAAGAAAATAGAGTAGAATATGAGGCAGAAAAAGACTAATTTCATCAGAATATTACCTCTAGACAAAAGAATAAAATATTTCATAACTTGAAATATAACATTCCATATGGAACTTAAAAATTTGACTTAAAAATAAATCAGAAATAGTACAGACAATATTAGTGAGCTAAAAAATAGATCAATACATCATATATAAACAGATTCACAGAAAAGACAAAAATGAAAAAATGTGATAAGGGTGTAAAGACTTGTGATGTGGTTTTGAAATGTTCATACACATGTGTGATTTAGCTCCCAGAAAGAGAGGAGAGAATGGGATAGAAGTAATATTTAAAGGGATAATGAACAAGGATTTTCCACAAAGGAAGAAAGATACCAACCTATGAATTTTAAAAGTCTCTATAAACTCAAGGAATAATAAACACAAAAGTGGCATAAATCTTGAATCAGAAAAATTAGCAATATAAATAGACTAAATATTCCAAATAAGAGGCTAAGATGATGGAAATTGATTAAAACAAACTAGTAAACAAAAACAAAATGCAATTGCCTTTTCCATAAATGTATGAAGACAAAGAAAGACCAAAAGTAAAATTATGAAAAAATTTATGCCAGTAAGCATTGAACAGAATTGTTACTATATAAATATCAGACAAATAAAATTTGAAGTTAAAAATTGTAAGTAGTGATAAATAGGGAAGTTTCCTAAGGATAAAGAGTTCATGCAACAACAACACATATAATAATTGCAAATCTGCATATATTGCATTAGGCATGAACTCTTTATCCTGAGGAAATGTAGTAAAATAGAAATAGTCAACTTCATAAATATATATTAAACACAATAAATAATAGAAAAAATGAATAACACTCATGTAAAGATTTAGGAAATTTAAACAACATAATTAAAAACTTGATCTAATTTATACCACACCCCAAATGGAGAATACAGAATTTACGTTCTTTTAAAATGCACAGAATTGAAGATAAGCTGGTTTGTAAACCACACATCAACAAAAATGAAAGGACTAAATTATTTCAGAATTATTTCTTTGACCACAGGGAAATATTTCCTAGCTCTTCCTATTTTATTTCCATCATGTAAAGAACTTGGTAGTCATCATTCCTGTGTTTAAAATGAGAAAAGTTCAGACAAACTAATTTTTTCAAACCTATCACAGAACTACAGTTGTGAGGCCGACTGGTACTGCAAAACCTGGAGGAACAGGTAAAAACAGAAAGACACCACAGCCCAGATCCGCTTATCCAGAAGAGAAGCCCTCGTAGCCATAAACTTAAATTGTAATTATGATGTATTCCTACTGATGATGGCTGAGTGTAGACTAGAGTGAGAGACACAAAATTTGGGGAGTTTCAGTCTTAGGGGAGCCACCAGGATCCCATGCTTTCCCTCAATGAACCCTACCTGGTTCTCACAATAAGGAGCCAAGAAAGATCCCCTCATAGCTCTGGCAGGTGGTGGGAAAGAGTAAACATTGTACAATAGCTCCACAACCTTCCCCATAATGAAAGTCTAATCTCCAGGAAAAAGGACTTTGCCCAGAGAACAGTTCTGAGAAAATTACTTAATACCGCAGCTCTTTCCAGCCTTGCTATCTCACCTATGGAGGTGAGGGGATGAATGTGGGGAGGAAAAGGAAGCAGAGGAGGAAAAGTATAATCAGCAGGAATCAGGGATTCCAGGAACTATATTTGGAATGCTGCAGCCAAAGTAGGAAGTAAGAGACAGGGAATGCACAAGCCACACCACTGGAGAAACAATTGTGAAAAGTTAAGTTGCAGTCTTGCCAATACACCACAATGTTTCAATTTTGTTATCTGAAGTAGGACCCCAGTTCTTTGTCTCATCACAGAGAAAATTAAAGAGCATGGACACAGGGGTGAGGATGGAGTGAAAATTTAATGGGTGAAAGAAGAAAGCTCTCTGCAGTGAAGACGACAAAAGGGATGCCATTCTACAGTTGCATACAAGGGTTTTTATAAACAGGTTACTAGAAAGGAATGTTTCATTCACATAAGGTATAAAAAACTGGTTAGGGTTAAGTGTTTCATTTGCGTAAGGTGCGAATTCCTGAGAGCTCCTCCCTGTCCTTTTAGTGTGCATGCAGATTCTTAGCCTAAGTTACTCCATGTTGCTTAATTTCCCTTATTGTGCATGTGTTAGGGGGTGCAGTTCTCCACTGTGGATGGATGGATGTGCCTGGTTCTGTGCAACTCCCCTTGTCTGTGACCCTTGTTAGTTATACAAAAGGCATTTTTTTATGGTGGACCTAGCCCCTTTATCTTTGCTTGCAGCTTGGTCTTTCCAGCTGTTCCTTTGTTAAAAAAGGAATTCGACCAAGGACTTGCTGTAGCTCTCTGCCTAACTGGTTCCTTTTTCTCTCTTCTCTTAGTTGCAGCCCTGAGACACAAGCCAATCAAAGATTGAGACTGATTCAGAAGATTCTAGAAAGCCCCTCTTCCCTCACACCTTATCAGCATACCACCAAGAACCACACCAACAGCTGAACAGAGAATGATAGGGCTGCAAGATGCAGACACTCTCTAAAGAGGAGCACTCAGGGAGGGTCAAGATAAGGAGGGCAGATGGAAAGAAATACATTAGATGAATTTGAAACCTCTGGTATCTGTAGCTGGAATAAATATTAAATACAGCCCAAATCCTCATCAAAATAATATAAATTCTCACACTAAAGACCTATGTATCTCAGTTTCCTATTACCTCATATAACATACCCAACTTTCAACTAAAAATTACAAAGCATGACACAGGCAAGAAAAAACACAGCCTGAAGAGACAAGGCAATCACCAAAGCCAACTCTCATAGGACACTAATTTTGAAATTATCAGATAGAAAATTCAAAACACATACGATTAATATATTAAGGGATCTGTATTCCTAAGGGATCTCCAGAGAAAAAGAACAAACAGGATATACATATATATGTATGTATGGGGAGAGACAGAAAAATTAAGGAATCAACTCATGCAACTGTGGAGGTGCAAGACCAAAATATGCAGTAATAGACAGCAGGCTGGACATCTACAGAAGAGTCAAGAGCAAACTCCAAAGGCCGCCTGGTATCAGGATTCCTTCTTGTTCAGGGGAAGTCAGTCTTTGTTCTGTTAAGGCCTTTAGCTGATTGAATGAGGCCTACCCACGTTATGAAGGATAATCTGCTTTACTTAAAGTCTACTGACTGAAATGTTAATCTCATCCCAAAAATACTTTCACAGAACATCCAGAAAAAGGTTTGACCAAATATCTGAGCCACATAGACCAGGCTGGCTGATATAAAATTAACCATCACATGTCCGGCCCTTGTCAGTGTGCCACCCATACTCATCTCCTTACATCATACTTAAGCTACAAATAAAAAAAGAGCAAATCCATGCTTTCACCTAACATGATATAGCTACCCTGCCTACAAAAAAAAGTGCTTTAGGTCCCCAGAAAATGATGCAAAGTCCATAACAACATTTACTCTTTTCCTTTATAGCCTATAACTTAAAAGCAATGTAAAGTTATATAGCCTATAACTTAAACGCAATGTAAATATATGTACAATATTCAAATACATGATGTACAGTCAATACATTTTATATTACATAAGAGGATAAAGGAGGGTAGAAAATAAAGATATTGCTGCACACATATGCAATGGCATCCTTTTAATTAAATTTAAAAAATTCATGTAAGTTACAGCTCTAGTTCCTGTAACTGATTGTGTGATTTTTAGCCTTTATTTATAACTATCTCCTTCCACTACCCATTCCATATTTCCCTTTGCCCTCAGTATTCATCACAGTTTATTACCTGGTGAGGTGACCCAAACTAGGCAAATTCATAAAGGGTTTGGACCACAAGTAGTCCTGTCTGAATTGCATTATAGTATTTCATTAAATTTAATCACAGGGTGCTATGATTTGAATGTCTCCTCCAAAACTCATGTTGAAATGTAATCACCACTGCAACAGTATTAAGAGGTGAGAACTTTAAGAGGTGATTAGGACATGAGGGCTCCACCTTCATGTTTGGATTTAATGCTTTAATAAAAGAACTTTCAAGTGTGGTCTCTGTCATCCTCTCTTTGTCCTTCTACCATATGATGCCTTCTGCCATGTGAGAACAGAGCAAGAAAGCCCTCATAGATACCAGTACCTTGGTATTGAACTTCCCAGCCTCTAGAACTGTGAGAAATAAATTTCTATCCTTTACAAATTACCCAGTCTGTGATGTTCTGTTATAGCAGCACAAAACTTACTAAAACACAGAGACTGGAAATACTAAGAGATCCTCTAAGGGGGTGAAGCCTAACTTCCTATTTCATATTGTAGATGACAGGTAGTGACTTCCTGTAAAAGCATGTAATATGGAAAGAGGAGAAAAAAAGGAGTAATTTTACACAGAGGAAACCTTACAAACACTACATCAACCAGGCAATCAAGTTTAACATCAACAGTGATACAATGAGAAAGGTACCTTATCTCTATGGTTTTCCTTCCCAAAACCCATAATCCCATTGTAATCATGAGGAAAACATCTAACAAATCCCAAGTAAAGGATCTCCTACAAAATACCACCCAGTATTCTTAAAATAGTCAAGGTGATTAAAATCAAAGAAAGTCTAACTGTCACAAACTGTAGGAGGATAATGAAATGTAACAACGAAATGTAATAAACTATCCTGAATGAGATTCTGAACAGAAAATGCCACGTAGGTAAATATCAAGGAAATCTGAGTAAAATGTAGACTTTAGTTGATAATATTTTTTCAAAATTATATTACAAGATTTTTCATGAAAAACAGAGAAAACCCAAGTTACCAAAAGATGAATGAAACAGATAGCATAACTAAAGATATTATAAATATTTAAAACATTATAAGAGGAATTGTTTATGATTATATGCCAATATATTTGCCATTTTTGATGAAATTAACAAATTTTGAAATGGTACAATTTACCAAACCTACCAAAAGACATAAAAACTCTGATTAGGACAAACTTAATTGAATAAATTGAATCAGTTAATAAAATACGTTCTTAAAAAATTTTTAGGATCTTACCATCCCCACATGGAAAGGTAGAAGGGCAGCCATGGAATATAGTTGTGTCAGGAATTTGGTTAAATATTTTCACTGAAAAGCTTTTTATATATTAAGGAGTTAAACCAACAGACTAATGCATCATGAGTTGCCTGTTCATGTCTTACTGTTTGTTGCAAAGTAGAGGTAATAAAAGACATTTTTAACAAACGTCTATTCAAATTATTACTAGTAAGTAAAATTAAGCAGCTACTTAAAAATAGAGTAAGAAGAAAAGGTGAAGTAATATTTACTCCCTCAACTCTTACTGAGACTCTAACAGGCAGACCCACATCCCAATTTAAATACTTAAAAAAAAATTATAATGAATTGAGCTAATCATCAGCATTCCCATTTGGAGAGAGCTCTTATATCCAGGTCACATCATCAGTCTTTAATTGGCCTGTCCTTAACCAATATGCCTATATCTCGATCCTACCTTGTTCAGTGATCGTGGTCATTGGCTGTATCTTACAACGAATGTACCCATATCCACAGGGACTCACATTACAGAACACATTTGTTTAGCTTGTTCCATCAG
>NW_012103832.1:471297-472604 GCF_000951045.1 Mandrillus leucophaeus
GGGATTTCACCGTGTTAGCCAGGATGGTCTCGATCTCCTGACCTCGTGATCCGCCCGTCTCGGCCTCCCAAAGTGCTGAGATTACAGGCTTGAGCCACCGCACCCGGCCTCTTAAGCTATTTTAAGCTTCTATTCATGCAACAAACGAAATGTAGAATAATTCAAGGCTTTCCATTATACAAGAGCCTATTGTATACGTATTAATTGATCTTGGGCTAGCCACATTAATAACAGCCTTTCTCATTACAAAGAGTAACTGAAAGGCATAAAAAGCGATAGTCTTACAGAAACCAAAGGGTGCTAGTGAGAGTATCCCACTGCAGAATCAAAGCAAGCAAGGACAAACACCAGAACGAGGTAAACACAGAACTTGGCGATATTCAACCAAGGGCCTCCTTGGCTTAGTAGGGTGTTACTGCGCTATGGTGAAGCTCAAAATTAAAAGCCTGAATTACATCAAAGAAGTCAAGATGCGTGCTTCATCCTCTGTGTAAAGCACGCAACTGGCTAAATAATTCATTTCAGAAATATTTACATTCCAAACATTTGAGAAGCTCTGATTCCAGAATAGTTCTAAAGTGAGATCCTACTAAAAGGAAGGGCACTGAGTAGGTAGGACTGATAGAACATGGCTTTACCAGAGGTTTCTAAACACTCTACCCTTTGGGGAAATGCCAGGACCGTTCATAAACCTTTATCCTTTAGAAGTACCATAATAAGATTATAAAATAAACATTTTAAACATTGTATTTTGCCATTATTAATTGTTGTCTAAACACACATTCTTTTCTATAATTCAAGACAACACAGGATACTTAATAGGTATCTATACTAATGTTCATGAACAAAACTTGAAAATACTGAAAGGTCAGTAGATATCGTTATATAAAACAACCCAAGACAAGTTGAATGGCAAGTCCACTATAAATGACTTTGTTATAAATACAAAGACAAAAAAAAGAGAGAGAGAGAGAGAGAAGATGTATGTAACAAAAAATAATAACTGAAATCATTTGTTTTGTGCTCATCTTTATTAAAGCTATTTCAAAAAGTTTCAGATATTTTAATTAAAAACAATTCTACAAGGATGAAAGTTTATGCCATGTTACCAAATGAAATTTAGCAAGAAAAATATTTTGTTTTGTTTTTGATACAGGGTCTTACTCTGTTGCCCAGGCTGAAGGGCAGTGGCACGAACATGACTCACTGCAGCCTTGACCTCCTGGGTCCAGAACTTCCCCCATCTCAGCTTCCTGAGGAGTTGGGACCACAGTCTCACACCACCATACCTAACTTACTTTCTCTCT
>NW_012103832.1:478314-479317 GCF_000951045.1 Mandrillus leucophaeus
GAACGAGGTAAACACAGAACCTGGCGATATTCAACCAAGGGCCTCCTTGGCTTAGTAGGGTGTTACTGCGCTATGGTGAAGCTCAAAATTAAAAGTGATCGTGGTCATTGGCTGTATCTTACAACGAATGTACCCATATCCACAGGGACTCACATTACAGAACACATTTGTTTAGCTTGTTCCATCAGAAAAGCAGGGCTGCTGGCAGGAGAGTTTTTCATGAAGGAAATCCATGTGCAAGGAAGGCACTAAAATTGATAAATCCTACAAAAATTTACAACACATAAAAGGAAATGAAAAGTCCACATAATCAATAAGCTCACAATCTAGTGAGGGAAAAGACACAAGCACATTCTGTAAGAAAAGACAACTACCTAAAGTTACCTTATAGCTGTTCATCACTTACAGTTCCGAAGAACTTCTTTTCCTTGAATTCTAATGCATGCAGTTTAAATAACTTTCAGAGACATTTATTTAGCATAATAATAAGATTTAGCAGAAGCATTTTTTGATAGCTCTAATTTTTAAATACTATTGGGAAAACAGAAGAAAAGCAAAAATCTCAGTACAATTTAAGTAGATAAAAATACCTACTTGTACTTATTATGTGACAAATGTCATTTTAAGTGCTTGATAAATATTGACTCAGGTAACTTTTATAAAAACCTATTAAATATGTTATATTATTCATGCCCAATTTTATAGATGTGTACACCCGGGGACATAGAGATTAAGCAATTTGGCCAATTTCTTTTTTTTTGAAGCAGAGTCTCACTCAGTTGGCCAGGCTGGAGTGCAGTGGCACGATCTCGGCTCACTGCAAGCTCTGCTTCCTCGGTTCACATCATTCTCCTGCCTCAACCTCCTGAGTAGCTGGGACTACAGGTGCCCGCCACCTTGCCCGGCTAGTTTTTTGTATTTTTTAGTAGAGACGGGGTTTCACCGTGTTAGCCAGGATGGTCTCGATCTCGTGATCCGCCCGTCTCGGCCTCCCAAAGTGCTG
>NW_012103832.1:481011-510301 GCF_000951045.1 Mandrillus leucophaeus
TTCTTTCTCTTTCTTTCTTTCTTTCTTTCTTTCTTTCTTTCTTTCTTTCTTTCTTTCTTTCTTTCTTTCTTTCTTTCTTTCTTTCTCTTTCTTTCTTTCTTTCTTTCTTTCTTTCTTTCTTTCTTTCTTTCTTTCTCTTTCTTTCTTTCTTTCTCTCTCTCTCTCTTTCTCTCTCTCTCTCTCTTTCTTTCTTTCGAAAGGTTCTTAAACCATTTCAACAAATTATTTCCTTCATTCTCTTCCACTCTGAGCCCTTCAGGGACGATTTGTTTTTAATCTTTCTAGCTGCACAATCATAAGCGATTGCAGCCTCTGAAGCTTACTTGTCATACCATCATAGTCCTCTCATAGGTCTACAACCTAGAGCAATAGAGTGGATTGAATGTGCCCACCATGTTAAAACTTATTTTCTTGATTCCTAAAGGAACAGAATTTTCTTCTGGATTTATTATTTTATCTATTATTAACTAACCACCTTATAATCTAGTGTTACAAAGGACACTCAAACCATGTTCGATGATTTATGCTAATTCTTCAAGGGTTTTTTGGTTTGCTTTGATTTGGGTTTTATGGTTGCTTGTTTTTTTCATTTCTTGTTTTTTAAACCTGTGTAGTGAATTTGTAGAAGATTTTATGTTAAACCATTACCAGCATTAAAACATTTATATTTACTTTGTACACAGCTTTGGTAGAGATTTTATATTCATCCAGTGGTTGGTTAAAAGACTAACACCAGAAAATAGTCTCATCTATTCTGTGAAAATTAAAATCTTTAGGTGGCATAGGCTGAGACGGATGCATTTCAAATTTTATTCAAAGATAAGGAGACTAAAAAGAAGGAAGGAAAAAAAATCTAGTGATTGTTGGTTGAGATATTGGTTACCAAAAGGACTGAAAGATTTACAACCTAATTTTAATTTATTACATTATAGTCTTCATAGTATTCTTAGGTACAAGTACTATATTTAGAAAAGCAGATTCTTCTTTGAAGGTATCATGGGCCAGCACTAATATGTAGATATGTGGATAGCAAGAATCACAAAGTTTCAGACATGAAAGGTTCCCTTAGAGAGCATCCTAGCCCGCACCTCATTTTACAGACAACAAAACTACAGTACAAATAACCTAGGGAATTTATAGAAAATTACACATTATTTAGTGACATAATCAAAATGCTGGTTTCCTGAATTACTTCTGTCCTGCCCTTACATTACTCAGGGACAAGAAAGAGGGAAATAGGAGAAAAAGAAATCATTTAATTAAATGAAGCTAATTCTTCTTTCACAGATCTATGCTGCTCTTGCAGAGTGATGGACATGGGGTAATCTGTATGAGAAGGCTTAATAAGCAATCAAGGGCTTGGTCATTTTTTTTTTAAACAGCTATTGCTTTTTTCCAGTTTAACAGGTTTATTTTCTCTTCTGATAGGAAGCAAAGGTATAATATTCAGTTCTAGGAAAAAATCTTGCCCTCTTATGCTCTTCTGTTATGTAACCCTCATCCCAATACAACCAAATGATTTTTTGTTTTGCACAATCTGTTGTTCATTGCTTGTCCGTCTCTCTCCTAGCCATTTATGTTCCCTGCACGTAGCCTGGATACACTTAGTTGGTCATGTGGGGGCCATGGCTATTGAACCCCCAAAGGCTCACTGAAAAGTTACTGGCATCAGGTAGATTAAAAGGAGAGAGGGCAATCATATTTATTTAGTGTATATACACAGGAGTTTCAGAATAAAACTAGATACTCCCTTTTATTGATTCCAGGTCTTTAGACAAACTCTTTCAACAAGTTCCCAATCAGAAAATCTTTGAATTCATCTATATCCTGGAAGCCTCCACTTTGAGTTGTCCCACCTTTCCAGGTCAAACCAATGTACATCTTACATGTATTGATTGATGTCTTATGTCTCCCTAAAATGTATAACCAAGCTGTAGCCTGACCTCCTTGGTCCATGTTGTCAGCACTTCCCGAGGCTGTGCCATGGACATGTTCTTAACTTTAGCAAAATAAACTTCTAAATGGATTCAGACTTAACTCAGATACTTTTTGGTTTACAATACCATCCTGAGACCACAGTAAAGAATGCAGACTCAGAGCATGGCTCCAAACAGGTTATGTTGGTAAATCAGGTTTATTGGCACAATGGGTTATCACAGAAAGTAAGGGAGAAACTTGACTATCAATGGTGGCCCTGTTATGTAGATGAAGCTTCCCTCAGAGAGAACAGATGGTAAATGTTTATTTTCAGAGTTTTAAAGATGTCAGACTCTCAATCTCTCTGGATCCCAGAAAGAAATAGAAAGGAGAGGTGTGGCTATCTTAATGGAGATTCTCTAAAGATATAAATTTTCCCCACAAAGACAGATTTGCAAGGCCGCTTCAGTTTGCTGACTCTGCAGCGGCCATTTCAAAATATGTCAAAGAAACATATTTTGCAGTAAAATATTCTGCTTTATTTCAGCCTCATATATTTTGAATTAACTAATTCATTTTTCCTTTAAGGTCCTTATTTTTTCCTGTTAAGTTTTTCCATTTTCTTACTTAACTGCTCTTCCATCTTGTCCTAGGGCTTTATAAAGCTTTTCCATCTATCAGACACCTCTCTAACTGCAAAATTACCTCTTTTTTTTCCATCTAAAACCTTTGTCTCTTTGTGCATGATCTCAGAAGTTAGGAAATAGTTTAAATAGGTTCACACTTAAGCATAGGTTACTATTGAAGTAAAATTATTTTTAGGCTCATCACTGGGAACTTCCTCTGCCTTTTTAGATAAAAGTCACTATATTGGCACCCACTCTCATGCTTTCTTACAGACAAAGAAATAGATTGCTCTTATCCTGCCAAATCTTGACCCCCACACCATCTTGTTTCCTTTGAAAACTTACTCCAAAGAACTTTCCACCCAGGTACTAGTCCCTTAGCTTAAGATGTTTCATCTCAGTTTGTACACACACACACATATTCGCTGTCCAAGACCACCTTAAGGTTTCCCTCAGTCCAACTAAACTTGAGACATATCTCTTTCTGACTATTGGATCCCTACTTCTATTTTTGTAGAGCATTTGACTTAGAAAACTTGCCATTGTAAATTCTTTCCTTTCTCCTTTGAGATGTAAATCTTATGTCACACAGAAATGTCTTTTTCAAGGATCTGGGAACCATTTCTTTGAAGTGTAAAAATCAAAAAAGATAATAACAGAGCCTCTATTTCCCAGTGTCTGGGGGAAAGTAGGAGCCTAATTTAAGGGCCAATTAGCAAATGTAGATGCCTTCATCTCATTGACCAACCTCCCCCTAATGCCCTCCGGTGTTTTTCCATTGGCTTACCCAAGTATTTAAAAACTCTCTTGTCGTTTCTTTCAGTGTCCTTCTGTTCAGTCTCTCTCCCTTATTGCAATAACCTTGACCGTTATTGCAAGAGCCTTGAATAAAGTCTTCTTTGCCCATATAACTCTTTAGATGCAGTTTTTCTTTGACAACACACATACACACACACACACACACACACACACACACACACACACACAGGTTTTTACTATTTTAAATGGTCTTCTACTTGCTATTCCATTGTTATAGCTGTAATTAGTAGTTAATATTCATGGTCCAACAGTCTGTCTTTCCAGTTATTCCTTATTCCACTTCAGTATAGCATCTGTCAACTGCCTGCAATGAATAACAGACAAAAATTTTCTGGTTCTTAATCTTACCTAAAATGATCATCAGACTCAAAATTTAACACTACTGACAACCTCCTTATGAAATGTTCTCCGCTCTTAATTTTTTTTTGTTTTTATGTCATTTTCACAGGGTATTGGACCCTCACATCAGACATGTTGGTAGTTCAGTCTTCAAACATTATTTTTTTTCATAGTCTCTAAATTATCTCTGGGTGATTTCATTTACATCCAGTTGTCATCTACCATATCCCTGTTGTTGATTCTTAAATCTGCCAGTCAACTGGATTTTTCCTCTGAGTCCCAAACACTTATATCACACTCTTCACTGGATACTTATATTTGAGTCTCAGAGGCAATTTAATTCTAACATGTCTAAAGCTTTACTCATTATTGCCATTTCCCCATATTTTCCAACCTATAACTAACTGGTCTTCTTATAACAATTCAGAATGCAGGCTGCCAACATATAGTCAGTTGCCCACAGAAGGCATCAGTCATCCTTGATGTCTGTTTTATTTTCACATCTTGGGACCGATCAGTCATCCAGTCTTACCTAAATTCCTAGCATCTCCAGAATATGAGTGTTTCTCCCATATTCAGTCAAGTCATTTGTTCCAGCCTTATTGTTTTCTACTTGGATTGTTTAATATCTGCCTCACTGATCTTCCTGCCTCTTTTCTTTCTCTGTCTCAAACCATCCTCCAAACAGCACCCAGAATGACCTTTTTAAAACAGGAATTCACCTTTCATTTTCCATACCCTACAGAATAAAATACAATTTCATTATCATGACATACTGAGCCCTTAGATCAATCATTCCTCTTTACTAGGTGTAAGATCTTAGACAAGCCATTGACCATCTCCATTTCCCAATTTCCTCATCTGTAAAGTAAAAATAATAATAATGTCTTCTTTACAGTATTATTATTGAAATAACTTAGTACAGAATCAGTAACATTGTTGTTGTCATTAATGTAATTGGAATGAAGTTTGTCTAAGAAATTATAATTTAAACATTAGTTAAAACATGTAGTGGATGAGAAAATAGCATCTTGAGACTCTCTGTGCCAGTTTTTACCAAGATTGTGAATAAAATTATTCTCAAGATTGTGAATTGAGATATATTTATGATTTCTTTCTTTTTTTTTTTTTTTTTTTAATTCTTAAACAGGCTTTTGGAATTCATAGCTCTACTCCACCTGGTGGCATATTAGGCATATTGTAGATGTGCTTTGCAAGGACTGGGAAGCAGAAAGGAGTAGGAAAAGACTTAAATATACTGTTCCTTTATAGTTTTCTCCTCTTTGAATGTGTTCTATTACATTTGTACAGATGGCTGACATTTAGATAATAAAGATGTATTAGGCTGTTGCTTTACAAAGTATGGCCCAAAAAACAAAATCACTGACATCACCTGGGAGATTATTAGAAGTAACTAATTTAAGGTCCCACTTCAAACCTACTGAAATAGAATCTGTATTTTAAAAGATTCCAGATATGATTTATACTCACACTAAAATTTGACAAACTCTGCTCTACAGAAATTTCAGCCTTCCTATATTGTATTTTCAGGTAAAGTGAAAATGACAGCCTCAACCTCTTTATTAAATATAATTATATTTAGTATTTTGAATTTTGAATTTAAGTGACACTTCCTACAACAGAGACATAAGCTGTCAAACAAATATAAAGATACTAAGCTTTTGGTAACATGTTTGATTCTCGCTATGAACAGTCTGGTCTCATCACTTCTACACAGTTACCAAGGCCTGGGCAAGAACATGTTCCAGAGGCTAATTTATTTTGTGATGCCATATGGAATTATATTTTATATAATGTTTAATTTGCTAGTTTAGACTTTAGAATACACCTCAAAGCTTCTATTTGATCATTTGGCCCATGTGATACAAGATGGTTCTGGAATATATTAGCAATCACTTCCTTCTTCAACTTTGAAAACTATACAAGAAATTTTTTTACAAACAATATATGTCTTTGATGTTTAGTCATCTTATAAATTTGAAAGTCTTTAGAAAGTTCAAGAACAATTTCCAAATATGAAACTGTATGCATACTCTTGAAGTAGTATTCCAAGTGTATGAAAGAGGTTTAAAAAACAACAACAAAAAGAGGAAAAAAATGTAGTGAATCCTAAACAACAAAAATCTAAAATTGTCACTGAAGAATCTTAGGATTTAAGTTAAATGATATCAATGCCATACATTCATTTAATTTAATTTCTGTGCAATATAATCTCTTTCCAATTTGTGAAATTGAGTAGATCTTTCTAAAACAAACAAACAAAACATTTTCATTTGTTATCTCTCTGACTAGCATTGTATTTCCACCATCTCTTTCATAGTAAAAATTTTATAAGCCTGTCTCTAACCCTTTAAGCCCTATTCGTTTCTTAAGCAGATTCATTCACATATTGGGCATCCCTAGCTAACGAAGCATGACCAAAGTCATCAGCATTCTATTTGCTAAAGCTAATGTTCTTCTTTGCTTTTTTCTTCCTTGACCATTCACCATTTTCTGATACTATTTCTCTTCTATTTTTATTGGAATTCTGTTTTCCCCAATCTTCTAAGAGATTGGACTCTCCTGATTCCTATTCTTTTTGTCTATTTTTTATAGCTATTATTATCCACGATACTTCTATTCACTTCCTGTCTTGACCTTCCAGCTCTGTAATTAATTCTGTTTTGGGTTTGCCATTTTCATGCACACAATCTCTTTTAATAGTTTTATCCAATGTTATGATTTCAACTATACTTTTTAAACATAGAATTTGACAGCTTTGTCTCCAATACATGGCCCAATAGCAAACCACTACATTTGCTGGCTAACTACTTGAACACACAATTTCCTAGAACTGTTCTGTTAAAAGCTTTATTTTCAGTTTTATCCTTGCCACTGGAAAACAACATCGTGCACCACATTAGAAACTTTACAACTTTATAATCCATATTCATTTAACTTCTCAGAGTTATTTCTTCATGGAAGAGTCTTTTCATTTGCAGATGAAGAAATTTAAGTTCAGAGTTATTAATCAATATCCTTAGAAAACCATCTAAATTGTGACAGACCATTTAAATCAAAGTTCATATTAGGGAATTATCAGAGACTTTCAAAATAGTACAAACTTAGCTGTAGCTTGAAATATGAAGACGAATTTGACAATGAAATAATGAAGAAAAAAGAAAACAGTTCTAGGAAGAGGATTAATTCAATATACAGGTGTAAGAGCCCAGTTTATGGTACAAAAAAAATGGGGTATAGTTCGGTATTGATACAGTATAAGCAAGCACAAGAAGTCAAGAAGTGGACCATCAAAATGTGTTCAGGAATTTTATCATAAAGGATATTTTATGCCATGACACAAATTGTATTTTGAAAAAGAATGTACTCTATTGAGAGATTTTAAAATTCAGAGTTGTAGGGTAGTATTTTATAATAATATAAACACATGCACAAACACAAACACATTCTGGTATCTAAATAGAAGACTGAGTTACATGACTATGAAAGGTTACTAGAGGAAACAAGACTGGAGGCGGGTTACAAGTTCTACTGATATTTATAATAAATAAGTAAAACAATGAAGGTCTAAACTAGGAGGAGAGACACATGGAGAGAAGATAAACTTCCAGCTTACACAAAAGTAATAAAATTAGGGAGAAGAACATGTGGAGCTGGCAGAAGTAAAAAACTATTCCTCTGCTTTTGTTTTGATATACTCTAATTTTTGCAGTGAGAAAATAGAAAAAGAAGAAGTTGAGAGCAGGGGTGATTGGACAAAGATTTAGAGCTACTGAGTTGAGATACAGGGATATCATGTTGTATTGCATTTAAGTTTTATTGTACTTTGCAGATTACTTTTTAAAATATAAATTAGAGGCTTGTGGCAACCTTGCATCAAACAAGTCTAATTGGCATCATTTTTCCAACAGCAGGTGCTCATATTGTGTCTCTGTATCACATTTAGGAAATTTTTGCAATATTTAAACTCTTTCACCATCATTATATTTGCTATTGTGATCTATGATTAATGTTATTCTATGTAAATACTGTAATTGTTTTGGGGTGCCATGAACTGCGCCCTCATAAGACTGTGAACCTAATTAATAAATGTTTTGTGTGTTCTGACTGTTCCACCAACCAATCACTCTCCTGTCTTCCTCTCTACAAACCTCTCTATTCTCTGAGACACAGCAGTTTCGAAATTAAGCCAATTAATAACCCTGCAATGCCCCTGAAGTGTGTGCTAGCAATGATTAAGCTTAGTGATAAAGGCATGTTGAAAGCCAAGATAGGACAAAGCTAGGCCTCTTGTACCCAACAGTTAGCTAAGTTGTGAATGCAAAGAAAAAGTTATTGGAGAAAAGTTATTAACTCTCTTTAATACTTTGAAAGCTGGGAGGTGAGAAAGG
The DNA here is from genome assembly GCF_000951045.1 of Mandrillus leucophaeus. Classification (NCBI taxonomy): domain Eukaryota; kingdom Metazoa; phylum Chordata; class Mammalia; order Primates; family Cercopithecidae; genus Mandrillus; species Mandrillus leucophaeus. Next base: position 489,125 of record NW_012103832.1, read on the forward strand.
TATAAAAGAAAAGTCAAAAGTTATGGTTGGTTCATGAGGTTTAAGAAAGGAAGCCAACTCCATAACATAAAAGCTCAAGTTGTAGCAGCAAGTGCTGATGTAGAAGCTGCGGCAAGTCTTCCAGAAGATCTGGCTAAAATCAGTGATGAAGGTAGCTACACTAAACAACAAATTCTCAATGTAAGCAAAACAGCCTTCTATTGGAAGAAGATGCCATCTAGGACTTTCATAGCTAAAAGAGAAGTCAATGTCTTAGTTCAAAGCTTCAAATGATAGGCTGATTCTCTTGTTAGGGGCCATTGCAGCTGGTGACTTGAAGTGAAAGCCAATGCTTATTTACCATTCTGAAAATCCTAGAGCCTTTGAGAACTATACGAAATCTTCTCTGCCTGCATTCTAAAAATGGAACAACAAATTCTAGATAATAGCACATCTGTTAACAGCATGGTTTACAGGATAGTTTAAGCCCATTGTTGAGACCTACTGCTCAGAATAAAAGATTCACTTCAAAATATTGCTGCTCATTGGCAATGCTCCTAGTCACCCATGAGCTCTGATGGAGATGTACAAGGAGAATAATGTTGTTTTCATGCTTGATAATGTAACTTCGATTCAGCAGCCCATGGATCATGGAATAATTTGACTTTCAAATCTTATTATTAAGAAATACATTTCTTAAGGCTATGGCTGCTATAGATAGTGATTCCTTTGATGAATCTGAGCAAAGTTGATTGAAAACCTTCTGAAAATGATTCACTATTCTAGATTCCATTAGGAACATTCTTGATTCATTAGAGGTCAAAATATCAACATTAATGGAAGTTTGGAAGAAGTTGATTCCAACTCTCCTGGATGACTATCAGAGATTCAATGTTTCAGTGGAGAATGTAACTGCAGATGTTGTAGAAATCACAAAATAACTAGGATTTCTGAAATCTCATGATAAAACTTGTAATGAATGAGGAGTGACTTTTATGGATTAGCAAAGAAAGATGTTTCTTGACACTCTCCTGGTGAAGATAATGTGAACATTGTTGAAATTACAACCGAAGATTTAGAATATTATGTAAACTTCACTAATAAAGCAGCAGCGGGTTTTGAGAGGACTGACTCAAAACTTGAAGAAATTTTTACTGTGGATAAAATGCTGTCAGAAAGCATCTCATGCTATAGAGAAATATTTGTGGAGGGAAGAGTCAACTGATGTGCCAAATTTCACTCTTTCTTATTTTAATAAATTGCTACAGCCACCCCGACTTTCATTAAGGTATGTATATTATATTTTTTTTAGACAAAATGCTATTACACACTGAAGAGACTATAGTATATTGTAAAAACTTTTATATACACTGGAAAAAATACATCACTCACTTTATTGAGACATTTACTTTAATGCTGTCTGGAAACAAATTTCCAATATCTCTGAGGTTTGTTGGTCACAGAGGAAAATGCTAACTCAGAAATTTCCAATATCTCTGAGGTTTGTTGGTCACAGAGGAAAATGCTAACTTAGAAGTGATAAATCTGTAACTCTGATACTAAGAAGCACAATCTAGTTTGGAGACACAGGTTTTAAAATCATTTGCATACAAGTGGTATTGCATTGAAAACTCTGTCAGTCTCACCAAATTATTCTGCCATACAACAAAACTTCTGTTCTCCAACTGCACCATATTCTCTTAGGATTTCTACTAGTGCATATGCTGTGCTGTGAAACCTCCAACTTAGTTCTTCCACATTAAAACTGCTGTGAATCTTTTATTTCATTTATCTTTCCATATAAACTTGGATATTTCTTTTTTAAAAAAGTACTACAGGAATTTTATTGGTATTGCCTTAAATCTATAGATAAATTTGTGGATGATTGACCTGTAAACAATATTGAGTCTTTCAAACTGTAAACATGGTATGTATTGCCATTCTTTTTCTTGCTTGATTGAATTGGATAGGATCTCTTGTATGATGATGTATAGCAGTAATGAAAATGGATGTCACTACCTAGTTTCTGATTTTAGAGAAAGCATTCTGCCCTTTACCAATAAGTATGTTGTAATCAGGGCTTTATTTATTCTTCTCCTTGTTTTTCTGCATTTTCTTCTTCCTTTTCCTCCTTCTCTTTAAAATTCTCTTCTTGTCCTTTTTGATAGATTACTTTTATCTAGATGAACAAAACCTGTATACTTAGCATTGAATGAAATCCAACTCCTGACCTCAAGTGATCTGCCTGCCTTGGCCTCCCAAAGTTCTGGGATTACAGGCTTGAGTCACTGTGCCCAGCCCCAAAATATTTTATTTCTAATGGAAATTTAGTATTGGGAGAAATGTACTTGGAGCTCAATACTATAGAAATTATTAGCTATTTTTTCTAAAGCCACCGTCTACAACAATTTCACCAGGGTCAGGTATTTGGAAGCAGTCGCAAGACTTCTCAGGGGGTACTAATGATAGGCTTGAATCAAGGTAATAAATATAGTATAGCAGGAGAAAGAAAGCACAGGCAGGCATCAGGAGCTGAGAGACGTCCCGGCACAGCTCCACAGGATTCTTTCTCGGTTACACAGGACGTACTTTGTCTCTGGAGTATAAACCACTAAGATAAGTGTGAGAAATTTTGGTTTCTCAAGAGCTTGAGCAAGATTTTTCAGTGAGGTCTTTTATGCCCTATTGATTATGCAGCAAAGTGGGACTTTGTAACTGGTTAAATCAGGTCTCTGTCATCAATTTACAAGTTAACTCTAAACAAGCTGGCCCTGGGGACGACCTTAGGGTTTTAAACTTGAGGTTATAAATAGCATTTTGTAAATTATTTGATAGCTCATTCTATCCTTATCCTAGACAAAATTCAATACCATGGCATTCTTGATGATAAGCACAGAACTGTCCCTATTAAGCTCTAGGATAATTCTATCTTATATACCATCAAAATGTACTTTCTATTACGTGTGCTTTTATTTAAACTGAGCAAATGCAATCAATGGCTTAATGCTCTATTTGTCTAAGGCATTAATAAGGAAAGTGATATCCTGAGAGACACTAATGAGGAAGATATTCCATTTAGTCAGCAACCTGAAACTTCAAATGGCATCTAGAACTTAATGAAAAAAGATAGGTGTTTAGCTAAAAGATCTCCATGACTTAATTCAATAAATAGTCACATCAAAAGAATTAATACCTGATATTATGGGCAATAGAAATTCACCTATGTAATTAGCTTTTATGGCTTCCTTAACACAATATGAAAATATACTCATGCATTGCTTAAACATGGGGATACATTCTGAGAAATGTGTCATTAGGTGATTTCATCATTGCGTGAACATCGCAAAGTGTACTTACACATAGATATTATAGCCTATTACACACCTATGCCATCTGGCATAGCCTAGTGATCCTAGGCTGCAGACCTGTACAGCATGTTACTGTGCTGAATATGGTAGACAATTGTGACATAATGGTAAGTGTTAATGTAGCTAAATATATCCAAACATAAATAAGATACAGTTAAAATATAGTGTAAAAGATGAAAATGGTACACCTGTGTAGGACACTTACCATGAATGGAGCTTACAGGACTAGAAGTTGCTCTGGAGTCTGAGTGGTGAGTGAATGTGATGACCTAGGACATTACTTTATACTACTGGAGACTTTATAAACATTGTACAATTAGGCTACACTCCATTTATCTAAAATAAAAATTAACTTTAGCTTACTATGACATTTTACTTTACAAACTTTTAATTTTTTAAACTTTCTGACTCTTTAATAATGACATCTAGCTTAAAACATAAACATAGCGTCCAGTTGTATCAACATTTTTTTATTTATATCCTATTTAATAAAATTTTTCTATTTTTACATTTTTACTTTTCTTAATTTTTAAACTTCTTGGTTAAAAACAGAGACAATAACACATCAGCCTCGGCCTACACATGGTCAAAATTATCAATATCACTGTCTTTAACCTCCTCATCTTATCCCACTGGAAGGTCTTCAGAGGCAATAACATGCATGAAGCTGTCATCTCATGATAATAATGCCTTCTTCTGGAATGCCTCCAGAAAGACCTGCCTGATGCTGTTTCACAGTTAACTCTTTTTTATATATCTATAAGGAGTACACGCTAATGATAAAAGTATAAATAGTAAATATATAAACTAGTAATTTAGTATTGCATTATTATCATCAAGTATTATGTACTGTACATAATAATATGTGCGATACTTTTATATGACTGGCAGTGAAGTAGGTTTGTTTACAACAGCATTACCACAAACACAAGTAATACATTGCACTGTGACATTAAGATGGCTACATCAGTAGGTGATAGGAATTTTTCAGCTCCATTATAATCTTACGGGACCAAGTTCATATGTGGAATCTGCCATTGACCAAAACATGTTACAGAGCACATGACCAAGTGTAATATTATAAGAGTGCATTTATCACAGAACAGAAAGAAAAAGGTAAAGGAATTAGATGAGCATATTGTAAACTAAAACTAAAAATAAAATCCTAACCCCCTCCCCACCGACTGGATGGACCCTCTCTTAGGTATAAACATCTTTAAAACTGAGTTCCTGCCTATGACAGGACAGGAGGCCCTTCCTTTTCCAGTTTAGACACAACAACTGACCAGCATTCATGTTCAAACAGAGGCCATAACAATGACAGAAGATATTTTTGTGGTAGTAAGATGCCAAATTATATACAAGACCTGAGACCATGTCCAGGCAAGGGTTAATTCACACACTCCTAGACATAAATAAACTGCTTTAACTGCTACGAGGCTTTTCCTTTTCTGTAGTAACCAAATAAGCACTGACCTCAAGATAAGCAATATTAAAACAATTACAACTTAAGCAACTCATAGGTGTTAACTGAACCTCTGTTCCACCAGTCATAACTACAGCTATAATTGCACAAGAGAGTGATTTCAGTAACTTTCTCCTGATAAGAAGACCTCCAACCACGGACTACTTCTGGCCAGTTTACAGAGGCTGCACACTTATGTGCCTTCATGTCCTGAAAATACCTTCTTGGGCCTATTTGTAATATATTTGAATGTTAAATCTCCACCCCAAGGTAAACATGGGTCATATGTTACATGCATGTTTGTTCAATATGCATGTGTCAGGACCACCTTCATGAATATTCATAGCCTCTTCTATAACCTGTTGAATATGTATGTTGAACAAACTTTTTCAGTATAAAACTCTTATCCTAACCGCTCCTCCTTTGAGGTGCCTGTCTCTGGTCTTTGCTGGAGGCTATACTCCCCACCTGCAGGATGGCTGCCTTGCAGGCTGTAACCCTTTATGGGAAATAAAGCCTCCTCTCCTTTCCCAATTTATTTTTTAAGTTAACAATGCACATCTAAAGCAGCTCAAATCCTGGATTATTTCATTGAAATCTGAATAGGGATGTTTGTGACAGAGCCTGCATTTTGCATTTTTAATTCAGTAATGGATGCAGCATGTGTGCATTGACATAATTGCAAAACAGATATTTAGAGGTAAGAAAACAGTTTTCAAAGGTACAACTAATGCTTCCTTCCTTGCATCATGGAGAGAATGAGACAGTTCTAAATACTGTTTATCTGAATTTGATATTTAGATAGGTAGAAGAATGAATTTTTAGGCAATTATTATTATTATTATTATTGATGCAAAGTCTTGCTCTGTCGTCCAGGTTGGAGTGCAGTGGCGCAATCTCAGCTCAGTGCAACCTCTGCCTCCCAGGTTCAAGGAATTCTCCTGACTCAGCCTCCCAAGTAGCTGGGATTACAGGCACCCACCACCACACCCTGCTAATTTTTGTATTTTTAGTAGAGATGGGGTTTCACTATGTTGGCCAAGCTGGTCTTGAACTCCTGACCTCAGGTGATCTGCCCACCTCAGCCTCCCAAAGTGCTGGGATTACAGGTGTGAGCCACCGAGCCCAGCCTCTTTTTTTTTTTTTAAACTATGATACATTACCATTCCAGTTAATTCACTCTAAGCTTTTTCATGAACAACCCATTTGTTTGAGGGGTGTTTTATATATAATGGCATAGATTACGTTATGATTTGTGTATTTGAATCCTACTTTATCAGAGGATTATCGTTATTGACTGATTTCTTAATAGACCTTTTTTTTTTTTTTTTTTAACGGCCTTTTTAGGTTCACAGCAAATTGCACACAAAGTACAGAGAGTTCCCATGTATCTTCTCCCACATATGCACTGCCTTCTCCATTACTGATATCCCACAACACAGTGGCATATTTGTTACAACTGGTGAACCTACATTGACATATTATCACCCAAACTTTTATGTTAAAGTTCACTCTTAGTGTTTGTAACATGTTTCTACCATATTTCCACCATTATAGTATCACACTGAATAGTTTGACTGCCAAAAATCCTCTGTGTTCCACCTCTTTATCCCTCTCCTCCCTCTAGCCCCTGGCAACCAATGATTCCTTTTTTTTTTTTTTTTTTTTTTGAGATGGCCTCTCGCTTTGTTGCCCAGACTGGAGTGCAGTGGCACGATCTCGCTCACTGCAAGCTCCGCCTCCCAGGTTCATGCCATTCTCTTGCTTCAGTCTCCCTAGTAGCTGGGACTACAGGCACCTGCCACCATGCCCGGCTCATTTTTTTGTATTTTTAGTAGAGACAGGGTTTCACCCTGTTAGCCAGGATGGTCTCGATCTCCTGACCTCGTGATCCGCCCGCCTCGGCCTCCCAAAGTGCTGGGATTACAGGCGTGAGCCACTGTGCCTGGCCCAATGATCCTTTTACCGTCTTCCTAGTTTTGCCTTTTCCAGAATATCATAAAGTTTTAATCATACAATATGTAGCATTTTCAAATTGCCTTCTAATACAGTTTAGATACCTGTCCCCTCCAAATCTCATGTTAAAATGTGATCTCTAATGTTAAAGGGATCCTGGTGGGAGGTGTTTGGGTCATGGGGGCAGATCCCTCATGAATGGCTTGCTGCCCTCCCTGCGGTAATGAGTTCATGGGAGATCTCGTTATTTAAGAGGCTGGCATCTCTCTTGTCCTCGTTTCTTGCTCCATCTCTTGCCATCCAACACACTTACTCCCATTTCACCTGTCACCACAAGTAAAAGCTTCCTGAAATCCTGAGCAGAGGCAGATGCTGGCGCCATGCTTCTTGTATAGTCTGCGGAACTGCTAGTCAAATAAACTTTTCTTCATAAATTACCCAGTTTCAGGTATTCCTTTTAGCCATGTACAATGGACTAATATGCTTTCTTTCACTTGATAATACACATTTAAGTTTAATCCATCTTTTCATTGCTTCATAGCCATTTGTTTTTAATGCTGAATAATATTCCATTGTTTTGATGTACCCTAATTTATTTATCTATTCACCTACTGAAAGGCATTTAGTTCCTAACATGTTTTAGCAATTATGAATAAAGCCTCTGTAAATATCTTTGTGTGTTTTTTCGTGTGTGGACGTATGTTTTCAACTTATTTAGGTAAATAGGAAGAAATTCAATTGCTGGATGATATGATAAGAAGATACTTAGTTCCGGAAGAAACTGCCAAACTTTCTTCCAAAGTGGCTGTGCCTATTTAAATTTCCATTAGTAATGAATGAGAGTGCATGGTTCTCCACATCCCTGCCAACATTTTGTGTTGTCAGTGTTCCGAATATTGGCCATTGTAATAGGTGTGTGATGATATCTCATATTGTTTTAACTTGCATTTTCCTAGTAACGTACAATGTGGAGCATCATACCATATGCTTATTTGTCATCTGTATATCTTCTTTGATGAGGTGTCTGTTCAGATCTTTTTGCCCATTTTTAATTGAGTTGTTAGTTTTCTTAGTATTGAGTTTTAAGGGTTCTGTCTATTTTTGCTAACAGTCTTTTATCAGATATCTTTTGCAAATATTTCCTGTGGAAATTACATTTTGTTTCACAAAGTTTATTTTTCCATGCCTATCTTATTTTTGACCCCCATGATTTCTTTTTAGCTTCAAAAAAAGCAACTTTTACATAAAAGGACACAATAAAACGTACTTTTGTGAGGATGTATTATGTATCAACTGTTTGATATATTTGCTTTAGTTTCCGTGACATTCTTACAAAAAATACATTTGTAAAATTACACATTTCCTAAATTAATATTCTAATACATTATTTGGCAATAAATGATATAGCATCTTTTGACTGTCATGACAGATTTCACGTATAAACCTACTGAAGATCATTTTGGCAAATTTAGTTACTTTTTTAGGATAAAACTGTAATTTCATTACTCTTCTACTGCTTGAAAGCTATATTTAAATATAGTAATATAAACATGGTTTATTTAGTGACAAATTTAGAGATTGAATATTATCAAAAGTATATGCCTACTCTGACATACAACATATGCCCAATGTTAAAACTCAATGACATCATATTCTTTAGAATCTATAGTGTTCTTATCTCTAATAGTGTTTTGAAAATTGATATCCTTGTTAGCTTGAATCCTCCAAGAAGCTGACATCAAGACAGGATTAACAAATTCTATGTTGAAATGGAATGATTTATAATTTCAATAATATTTAGCAGATGGAGTCTTAACAGTAATGCATTGACAACAATGTTATTTGAATTTATTTTGAAGTTAAGGCTTATATTCTTAGAGAACTTTGTTTCTTCCAGTGACCAATAAGCATTTATGTCATCCTCTCATAGTTATTGTACCCATGCAGATGCCAGCTCCTACAGAAGATAGTCACACTTTACTTCATAACAAACAGCAGGACTTCCTTCACAGAATGCAGACAATTTGTCATAAATACAAACCTGCCAAGACATCATCAAGAAAGAATCTACACTGACTCTAATCCATCTCTTATGGATCAACGACCACTGTAGTAACACCCTTCCTCTCATTTATATTCCAGTCTAGTGCAATCCTTTAAATGATTTGGTCTTTCTTGCTCTGTATCCAATTCCTACTTCCTCATCTCCTGGCTAAATCTTTCTTTATGTCTTTCAGAATTCCTACTGGAAATATTTTTTGAAGTTCTCTTTCCTCTCCATCTCTGAATTTTACTTCCACCTCTGAAATGCAAATGATGACCGTCTTACACCATTTACCTGTGTTGCTTCAGGTGCATTCTTTCACATCATATGTACACCAAGGTCTAGATCCCAAAGTCATTCTAATTGCATTACTTATCTACCCCATACTTCACTGAGACTCCAGGTTATAAAATTATATTTGTCTTCTTATTTCTGATACATAGTTTCTTGCCATCTCTCATTATTTAAAAACTTCAATCACTCAGTCATAATCTTTTCTCTCTACCACAGTTTTTCTGTCATCATCCTAGATGTCTTCAAATTCCATACTGATGATGTGTCCAATTCTAACCTCTCATATCCTTGGACACTTTATTTTCAATGAAGTTATCCTTTCTTAAATCTTTCCAAATGTCAATATTCAAAACTTATCACTCACAAAATCAGTAAGTCAAACATTCCATTTTCTGAACAAAATCTCTAACCCTCCAAATTTTCTTACTCAGAAACCTACCTGTCATTTTCTCCTTTATCTCCTTCTGTAACAACCTCTTCCTACTTACCTTAAATTTCACTTTTTGTCAATGTAACCACTTCTTTGAAAATTATTTTAAATCCTTTGCTCTTTGTCCTCAGAATTCCTGGAAAATTCAAAATGTCGAATGGATCAATTACCCATTTTCTTTTTGACTTAAAACAAATGATTAGAATTTCTCTGAGAACATCACACACCGGGGCCTATCATGGGGAGGGGGGAGGGGGGAGGGACTGCATTGGGAGTTATACCTGATGTAAATGATGAGTTGATGGGTGCAGCACAGCAACATGGCACAAGTATACATATGTAACAAACCTGCACGTTATGCACTTGTACCCTACAACTTAAAGTATAATAATAATAAATAAATTAAAAAAAAAAAGAAAACTAACATAAAAATGTAAATTAACACCATTGAAATTAATTAGGCTTTTAAATTTTCTGTGTTTTATGTTTTTGACATCTAAAAGAACTTGCTATCAGTTGATAGACTACCACTCTCAGGTCTAGCCAATTCCAGATGGCAAATGGGTTGGCCAAGTAGGAGCATGTCTTTTATATGCAAACCAACCAATCCCAATCTTATAGTCCAAACCGCCTCCTTAACTCTCACCCCCCAAGATTTCCCCTGCCCTAAATCACTGCAGGACTAGGTTCCAGCAGAGATCACCCCTACTGCCCATGGAAATTATTCAAGCCAGCCAATCCTTAACAGTTTACTTTGCCACACTTTATCTTTCCTGCAGAAACCCCAATAAAGGATTGGGTGCAGGCTTCTCCCTTGCTCCTGCTTCTGGCTGACCAAACCTGGAATTTCCTTTGCGGTCCTATATGGCATGGCATGTCCCCTTCTTTTGGGAAATGTGAGTAACAAAATCTTCTTTCAATGGCATTGACCTCTTCATGTTGGCACTCAGTTGCCTCCATTAAAATCCCCCAGATATACTTTTAACACATCATTATAAATAGTCAGTATGTACAAAATATTAGTGTGATAAGCAAATCTTTCTATTTCTATATGGAAATTCTAGGTAACTAAAATGTTATTGCCTAAGAAAAAGCCACACTTGAACTTCAGTTGCATTTATCCCCGTGTATTTATGTGTTGTAAAAATGTAAAGAAATTCACTGAAGAATTCAAACATATCCTCAATTCTACAAGGTAATCTGTCATTAGCTCACTCCCCCATCTCCCTGGAGCTATCACCAACTGTACTATGTTCACTCTCTAACCATACACTATGAAGGTGACCTTGCAATGTGCTTCATTTAGAAAATAAAAGTAATCCATTTAAAACTTCTAAAATTTTGGCTTCAAATCAATACATTTGCCTTAATCTCTACTGATCATTATTATCTCCTCTAATAAAAATGAAAAAAAAATGCTGATCTCCAGTTTCATATGTTACCTTTCTTCTGAATCTTAGCCCCTTGTTTTCTTTCAACAAGGTTAAACCTTTATCTATCTCTTACTATCCTGTATCTGTAATCCTCTTACTTTGTACTGGATAATTTCCATCAGCATTTAAATATCCAGACTTAAGAATTATAGGCTTCCCTGTATATGACATACCCTTGCAGCTACTATACTTGAAATCATCAATAACTTCCAATTTCCTAAATGTAATGGACACTTTTCAGTCTTCATTAATTCTGTATTTTTATTAGACCTAATTGATTTGGTCATTTTCTCCTTATTGAAAGCTGAGATTTAAATTGTTTTTCTCTCATCATTATGGCTGCTGCCTAATTAGTCTCTCTTTATGGCCTAAAGTTAAAAAGGTAAAAGTCCCCCAGATCTAAATTTAGGTGTTTTTCTCTGTTCATTGTTATATTCTAACCCTAGACACACTCAACACACACATTATCCCTATCTTGTCAATTACCACATGCATCAGTCTTTCCAGGTTAATAACTGAACTATAATTTTCTCTGAGATCCAGTTCCTTATGTGTCTCCGTATAATCTCAGGAACAAAAAGTTCAATAAGTGAAAAAATCCTCTCCCCTAATCTACTACATATCACCAAGCCTTATCTTTCTTCACTGAAATTACTCTTCAGAACAGTTGTTGAGGCAACAAAAGTTGAATCATACTTATTTTCCCTCACTTTCTTTGTCAACTTTTTACATGAAATAAATTAACTTTTTCAAAATTTTTGTTTACTGAAGAGAATTTATATACTAAGATGTACATAGTTTAATTATACAGTTCGAGTTTGACAAATTTATACTCCAATAAAATTACCAATCTGATCAAGGCACACAATATTTTATCACAACAAAAAGCTTCTTCATGCTCCTTTCCAATCAATTTCCTCTGGCCAGAGATCAATTGCTGCCATTATTTCCCAAGCCAACATCTATGTATCTATGTATCTAGTTATCTAGCTATTTAGCTATCTATCAATCTATAATTTTAATTTTTTAAAGTAATTACTTTACTTTTCTAAGTAGGCTTATCTTCTCTTCTGTAGCTCTTCTGAAATAATATTTAAACCTGATGTCTGTGAAGTATCTTTAAACACATTGTGAAACTATATGGAAATATATTCTGAAACTACCTTGCATACTGAACTAAATACCTTCATGGAGACCTGCTTCTTCATCTTCCATGTCAATTTCTTGGTGACTTAGTGTCATTGCTCTCTGCAAATCTTTCTTTCTTCATTGAGTGCTCTTGATTCATCGATTCTTACTAAGATTCACTCAATCTCTGATTTTTTTAGCTGTGCTAATTCTTCTCTGATAAGTTGAGATCAGCGCTTCTGTTGGACCCTGATTATCTGGAGGAATTCATCAACTTCACAATCTGGAAGATCGCCCTGAACAACAAATATAGAATAGCTCCCTATTGTAAGCAAACCAAGCAAAGTGCAAGGTATTTGTTTCATGGTAATTCTGTACTAAATCAGGAACTAAATAATGTCATCATCATCATCAAATATTTCTCTTGGATTTTGACATATCCAATATATATTTTTTCAGTCTTTCATTATATAGGAGCTTCAGATAGAAAGAATATATTTTATTAATCTCTAACTATAAACCAATGTTCTTTATAATTGCCTATAAATGGCCTTTCATTTATAAGATCAAGCCTGAGCCTCTGATCAAGACAGTGTTTGATACTTTAGATTTGAATAGGATTAGTTCAAATTCTAAACTTTCAAGGCATTGCTTATAACTCTTTAAGGAATTTTCTAGCACAAGAAGAAATCTTAACTTCTAAAGAAATTTCAGTTGTTCAGCTTTCACTAAAGTCTGTACTCTACCATAGAGGTCTTTTTACTGGGCCTCAATTCTGGTTGCTAGAAATCCTAGTGCAGCGTCAGGCTTAATTGATTCTAGGACTCAATGACATTATACAGGACTTAGGTCCTTTCTTTCTTTCTTTTTGCTTGCTCATCCTTTGTGTGGCTTCATCCTCAGCCGATTGCAGGATGGCTGTAGCTGTTTCAGGCATTACATCCAGATACACATAGGAAAAAGAAAGATCATCACTATCTGCACTCTCTCTAAGGAACAATTTATCATTTTTTTAATGGAAGTATTGCAATAATCTACTAACAAGTTTCTACCTGTGTAATCCTGTCTTCTCTTCCAAACCAATAACTGTCACTGAAATAGTTATAATTAAATTGCTAACATGTAGATAATTCATTCTCATTCAAATGCTTATAGCGTTAAATATCTTCCTGTTACATGTTCCAAGTTTTTAAAAAGTGTAGAGATAACTTTACAACATGCCTCCTGTCAATCACCCAGAGTTCTCAGGAAACACCCTTTCTCTTTGATCACTGTTTCCAGGAGCCTAGTTTGTTTGTTTGCCGCAAACTCCTTCCTGTTTTATTGTGTTCTTACATGCTGAGCTTAATTGTTGCAATATTTTTTTCTCCTTCCCCTTAATATTTTTCTTCTAATTAGCAACTTTTTTCCATCAATTTTCAGGAAATTACCCCAGGTTAAGTCAGTCATCTATATTTCATGCTCTCACTGTACACTCTGCTTTTGCTTTGAGGAACTTATATATAAGTTATATATATATATATAAAATATATATATATTTGAATAATTATTTTTATAATTTCTATCCTTTAAAAGTACCTCTGTTTCCTCATAGATTCTAAGCTTCTTGAGGGTAAATGCTATTTGTCTCTCTTGTTCTGCTGTGTTCTCAGAAAATCTGAGAACATACCTCATTGAAAATAGAAGTAATAACAGTCAAAGGTAATTTACATTTTATATAGAAATAAAACGTAACTGCTTTTTCGCAACGGGTTTGCCGCCAGAACACAGGTGTCGTGAAAACTACCCCTAAATGCCAAAATATGAAAGGAAAAGACTCATATCAACATTGTCGTCATTGGACATGTAGATTCAGGCAAGTCCACCACTACCGGCCATCTGATCTACAAATGTGGTGGCATCGACAAAAGAACCATTGAAAAATTTGAGAAGGAGGCTGCTGAGATGGGAAAGGGCTCCTTCAGGTATGCCTGGGTCTTGGATAAACTGAAAGCTGAGCGGGAACGTGGTATCACCATTAATATCTCCTTGTGGAAATTTGAGACCAGCAAGTATTATGTGACTATCATTGATGCCCCAGGACACAGAGACTTCATCAAAAACATGATTACAGGGACATCTCAGGCTGACTGTGCTGTCCTGATTGTTGCTGCTGGTGTTGGTGAATTTGAAGCTGGTATCTCCAAGAATGGGCAGACCCATGAGCATGCTCTTCTGGCTTACACACTGGGTGTGAAACAACTAATTGTTGGTGTTAACAAAATGGATTCCACTGAGCCACTCTACAGCCAGAAGAGATACGAGGAAATTGTTAAGGAAGTCAGCACTTACATTAAGAAAATTGGCTACAACCAGTAGCCACAGTAGCATTTGTGCCAATTTCTGGTTGGAATGGTGACAACATGCTGGAGTCAAGTGCTAACATGCCTTGGTTCAAGGGATGAAAGGTCACTCGTAAGGATGGCAATGCCAGTGGAACCACACTGCTTGAGGCTCTGGACTGCATCCTACCACCAACTCGTCCAACTGACAAGCCCTTGCGCCTGCCTCTCCAGGATGTCTACAAAATTGGTGGTATTGGTACTGTTCCTGTTGGCTGAGTGGAGACTGGTGTTCTCAAACCCGGTATGGTGGTCACCTTTGCTCCAGTCAACGTTACAACTGAAGTAAAATCTGTCGAAATGCACCATGAAGCTTTGAGTGAAGCTCTTCCTGGGGACAATGTGGGCTTCAATGTCAAGAATGTGTCTGTCAAGGATGTTCATCGTGGCAACGTTGCTGGTGACAGCAAAAACGACCCACCAATGGAAGCAGCTGGCTTCACTGCTCAGGTGATTATCCTGAACCATCCATGCCAAATAAGTGCTGGCTATGCCCCTGTGTTGGATTGCCACACGGCTCACATTGCATGCAAGTTTGCTGAGCTGAAGGAAAAGATTGATCGCCGTTCTGGTAAAAAACTGGAAGATGGCCCTAAATTCTTGAAGTCTGGTGATGCTGCCATTGTTGATATGGTTCCTGGCAAGCCTATGTGTGTTGAGAGCTTCTCAGACTATCCACCTTTGGGTCTCTTTGCTGTTCATGATATGAGGCAGACAGTTGCGGTGGGTGTCATCAAAGCAGTGGACAAGAAGGCTACTGGAGCTGGCAAGGTCACCAAGTCTGCCCAGAAAGCTCAGAAGGCTAAATGAATATTATCCCTAATACCTGCCACCCCACTCTTAATCAGTGGTGGAAGAATGGTCTCAGAAGTGTTTGTTTCAATTGGCCATTTAAGTTTAGTAGTAAAAGACTGGTTAATGATAACAATGCATCGTAAAACCTTCAGAAGGAAAGGAGAATGTTTTGTGGACCACTTTGGTTTTCTTTTTTGCGTGTGGCAGTTTTAAGTTATTAGTTTTTAAAATCAGTACTTTTTAATGGAAATAACTTGACCAAAAAATGTGTCACAGAATTTTGAGACCCATTAAAAAAGTTTAATGAGAAAAAAAAAAAGAAATAAAACGTAACTGAGAAAACTAATGTACTTTCTTGTTTTTGATAGCAAGGTTGTTTTTATATTTCTTCATTATTTTATCATTTGGATTAAAATTATATTTCTTCAAACATTGAGTATATATACTTTGTAATTTCCTCTTGATGCATTTATCATTTATGTGTAAAAAACACATATGATGAAACTTGAATCAATTGGGAATGAGATTCTTTCTGGTAAAATAATGGAACACCAGAGTTAAGGAAAACAAGTATTAGCAAAACAGCCATTGAACTGATGGTACATTGGGGCTTTGTGCGGATTATGAAAAAAAAAGAGTCCAGTTCTAGGGTATGGGAATAACACAAGTATAATTAGAATGAGGTTCAGACCGATAGATAGTGAAATGGCCAGGGAGGGGAAAGAATAGTTTTAGAGATGAATTTTAGGGATGAAACAATTCTAGATGATAATAGGATAATAGGGTCTGTTATTCTATCGTAGATATGTAGACTGGAAGGAAATGAAGTTCATTGGCCAAATGGCCTGTACATACACACACATGCACATCTATATACACAACGTGTGTGTAACTTAAAGTGTGTGTGTGTGTGCATGTGTGTATACCATATGGGACAGACTAAGAACATACAAAAAAAACCAGTTCCTTAAAAGAATATTGGTGATTGACCAATCTAACTATCTGGGGGCATTTGGAATTCTCTTCTACTGTTAGGGCAATAGTCTCTTCCACAACTACCGAAGTGTTCATTGTATGTAAAAAGAACAACTCTCTAGAAATCTCTCTTTCACCATTTAAAAGTAAGAAAAAAATGTATACTTCAGTGTTTTGGGATTTGTAGTTGAGAATACTACTTTTGTGTTAGAATACTCTTCCTCTCCAGTGACATATTTCTCCAGAAAGCACCAAGCGAGTGAGTTCATATGTTTGAGTGGAATGGTCTTACCCCGCTAATTGTCACTGTTTTGACCTTGCTGTGTTAAGATGTGAGCTGTCACCATAGCAGAAAAGAAAATCGGAAAAATACATTGTACTTTAGAGGTCAGAGTAGAAAGGTTTGGGCTAGCAGAAAGTGAAGTTTACTAGGACCAGATTAAATAATATAAAAGGAGTAGGGTAATAAGCATCTTTGTGGTAACGAATCATCTGGAAATTTTGGGATTCTGGTTATAAAAAAGTAAACGGGAATGTGAAGAATCAGTGTTTTAAATCTCAAAGGTAGAAGTTTTTAATCAGTAAAAATGAAAGTCTCAGCTTTTAATACAAATTTTATTTATTTATTTGTTTGTTTTAAGGATGGAGTCTTGTCTTATTTTGTCACCCAGGCTGTAGTGCAGGGCGAGATCATAGCTCACTGCAGTCTTGAACTCCTGGGCCCCAGGTTTCATAAACACTTCAGGTTTCAGATCACCTCTTGAGAAGGACGACTATCCTTAAAATCCGGTGCTTTAAGTACTCAGACATAATCAATGAGCTCTAATTAAATACATTTCTCACTTTAAACTGGTGCCTTGTATCATTTTGATAAATAAACCCAAATTAAGTAGCTCCAATTATGAATCTCTCTAGTCCTCTCTCTCTCTCTCTCTCTCCCTGTCACATACACACACACACACACACACACACCCCACAGTTACCACTCTTACAATCTTAAACTTTTACTTTTGTTCATGAACTGTCATATATGCTTCTGTAAAAGTAGAATAGAAAGGGTTGTAGCTGAAGAATTGTCACTAATACCGTATTGAGCTCATGGAAAGGGTTTTTTACTGTAGAAAGCAAATCAGATCTAGAGAACCAGATGTCTTTGATTCAAATTTTACCTCTGTTACTAAATAGTTACAAATCAGTTATCATACACAAAACTTCACTGATAGATTAAGGTTCCTCTTTTGTGAAATATTGATGTTATTTTCAAACTGTTAGTACTGTTGCTAGGACTGAATGATAAAACATGTAAAACTGAACAGTGCCTTGCATATGTTCATATTCAATGAATATTAACTCGTGTTTTGTTGTCCTTGTGTGCTGAAAAAAAATGGAGATCTACTTTCATTATTTTCAATGACATGAAGGGAGGTTACATAAAAATTAGAGAGGTTAAAGAGTGAAGAAATTACTTTAGCTATTTTCAGCTTGATTTTCATAGCTATATAAGGGACAGAGACAGATGTTGGCTTCCAGTTCTAAGATTCTATTATTCCATAAATAAGTTTACCTATAAGTAAGATAAAAAATCATAATAGACATATTTCTAATCAATAATTAGAAATTATTGATTAAATTAATCAGTAATTTAATCTATTGTCCAGGATATGATACACTCATTCAAAACAAAACAAAACCCAACACAAAACCTAAAGCAAAACAGACACACATGTCATTTCCAGAAACATGTGGATAACTATTTTAATCATCATTTTTATCTTTTACAGGTATAATAAATACCATAGTGTTATAGCAAGTTGTAACACTTGGGAAAATACAGAGTTTTTTAATGTATTTCCCAGACATGAGAACACCTTACTTTTATACCTTGCATGTTACGGAGGTCCCGAGGCATGCTCAAATCTTTCATCAACAATTAAGGTGAAGTAGGTTAATATTTTCCCAGTACTATTTTAGATTCCTTCTCTCCAAGCTATGTACCAACAGCCATTTATCAATATTTTTTTCTTTTTCTTTTTATACATAATAGTTAAACATTCATCACCAATTTGTCGGTAAGATGACTGTTATTGCCCTTAAGTTATGTCTCTGGTTTGCTCTTTTAAAGTTATTTTAAAATATATTCTTGGCAATATTTTCATTTCCTTGGGATATAGTTTAGGTATGCCTTTATTAAACATTAATGAGTCATAATCATACACACAAATGCACACACATATACATATAATTTTAAATGTGTGCTGTGAAAAAATCTTATCTAATAAATGACTAATAATAAATTTTAATAAATACATATTTTAAATAATCACTATTTGATAAATATAAACAAATAAAGTAATTGTGCATCCATTTATACTGTCTTTCATATAGTAATTGATTTTTTCAGATCCCCTACAGCAGTGCTGCTCACACTTTTATAGATTATGGCATGCAGAGAAAACCACTACAATTCTTTATCCTGGCTGCAGAAATTGTCTACATGTGGTTTCTCTGTTCACCACAACCTACACACATGCACAACACTGGGGTAGTCTAAGGACAGAATCACCCAGCTTGGCACTGCCTCCATTCAGTGGCTAAGCAGTCCACCGGGAGATCGGGGCATTGCCCTGCCATTATGGTAACCCCAAGCATGAGTGTGCAATACCAGGGCCCTAACAACTGGCCCAGAACACCTGCTACCAGTGCCTAGGTATACTGTCAAGAAGCCTGGGGATCTTCACACCCAGCCACCACTGCTGGCATCTGTGAACTTCTCCTGGGTGCCTGAGGATGGGGCAACCAGCCTGCAACTACCACTACTGCCAGCATCTACCTGCATGCACCAGCTGGGGGCCTGGGACTCACTCACGTTTCCCATTTTAGTTGTAATTAATATAAGTATGTGCCTCTTGGAAGCCCAAGGGTAATACAATTGAGAGATCCAACAATGAACTATATCAAACAGAAGAAAAATCTCAGAATGTAAACATGTCTTTTGAAATAACCCAGCCATACCAAAATAAATAAACAGAAAAGACAAAAGAAAAAAAACCCTATATGACATAAGGGACAATATAAAGTCACCAAATATTCAATATTTTCATGTTCTAGAAGGTGAAGAGAAGACCAAAGGCATATAAAACCTATCTAATGAAATATTAGCAAAAAAACTTGCCAAGTCTAGAATACAGTTACACATTCAGATACAGGAAGACCAAGAATCGTAAGTGGATATAATCCAAAAACTTATCCTCCAAGGCACGTGTATTAGTCAGGGTTATCTAGAGGAACAGAATTAATGGACTCTATATAGGACAGTTTATTAAGTATTAACTCACATGATCACAAGGTCCCACAATAGGCCATCTGCAGGCTGGGGAACAAAAGAGCCAGTCTGAGTTCCAAAACTGAAGAACTTGGAGTCCATTATTCAAGGGCAGGAAGCATCCAGCACAGGAGAAAGATATAGGCTGGGAGGCTAGACCAGTCTCACTTTTCACATTTTTCTGTCTGCTTATATTCTAGCAGTGCTGGCAACTATGATTAGATTGTGCCTAACTATGTTAAGGGTTGGTCTGTCTTTCCCAGCCCACTGACTCAAATGTTAATCTCCTTTGGCAACACCCTCACAGATACACCCAAGATCAATATTTTGTATCCTTCAATCCAATCAAGTTGACACTCAGCATTAACCATCACAGCACATTAGACTAAAACTGTCAAAAGTCATAGAAAAAAAGAATTATAAAATCAGCAAGAGAAAAAGGTCTAGTCACATGTAAGATAATTTAATCAAACTAAAAGTGGATTTCTTAGCCGCAAAATTATAGACTAGGGGAGAATGGAATGATATAGCCGAAGTGCTGAAAGAAAAAAAAAAACCTGCCAGTCAAAAATACTATACCCAACAAAGTTATCCTTCACAAATGAAGAAGAAAAAGTTTTTCCCAGACCAGAAAAAAACTGAAGGATTTCACCCAATAGATCAACCCTACAAGATATACTTAAGGGAGTCCTACACCTGGAAGCAAAAGAAGGCTATCACTATCCACCATTATGAAAACACACAAAAGCATAAAACTTAGTGGTAGAACAAATACACAAATGAGAAAGAGGAAAGACTAAAAATGTTACCCCTACAGGAAACCACCAAACTTCAATGCAAATAGTAAGAGAGAAAGATACGAACATGAGATACACAAAACAATCAGAAAACAATTAACAAAAAGACAAAAATGAGTCATCACGTATCAGTAATAACTTTGAGTGTAAATGAATTAAATTTTCCACTTAAAGATTAGACTGGCTGAATGGGTTAAAAAAATATGAACTAACTCTGTGCTACCTACTAGAGGTTCCCACCACTTGTAAAAACACATATAGTAGTAAAGTAAAAAGATGTAAAAAGAGATTTCATTCAAAAAGAAACTGAAAGTGAGCAGAAATAGCTATACTTACATTAGATAAACAGTCTTTAAGTAGAAAACAATAAATGGGCACAAAGATGGTCATGATATATGAAGATATATTCTTATCTTCATATATAAGATATATCTTATCTTATATAATGAAAATATATTCTTCACTAGAATAATTGTTGGGGACATTCATACCCCACTCTCAGCATTATACTGATTATCTAGATAGAAAAATTAACAAAGAAACATTGAATTTAAGCTGGACTTTAGACCAAATGGACCAAACAGACATTCACAAAATATTGTATGCAACAGCTGCAGAATACACATCCCTTTCATCAGCACAGTAAAAATTATCCAAAATAGCCCACATATTAAGCCACAAAATCAGTCTTATCAAAATTTTAAATACTGACTTCATATCAATTATCTTCTCAGACCACAATAGAATAAAACCAGAAATCAACAACAAATGGAATTTTGGAAACTGTACAAATACATGGAAATTACACAA
>NW_012103832.1:510351-515268 GCF_000951045.1 Mandrillus leucophaeus
TAAGGGACAATATAAAGTCACCAAATATTCAATATTTTCATGTTCTAGAAGGTGAAGAGAAGACCAAAGGCATATAAAACCTATCTAATGAAATATTAGCAAAAAAACTTGCCAAGTCTAGAATACAGTTACACATTCAGATACAGGAAGACCAAGAATCGTAAGTGGATATAATCCAAAAACTTATCCTCCAAGGCACGTGTATTAGTCAGGGTTATCTAGAGGAACAGAATTAATGGACTCTATATAGGACAGTGTATTAAGTATTAACTCACATGATCACAAGGTCCCACAATAGGCCATCTGCAGGCTGGGGAACAAAAGAGCCAGTCTGAGTTCCAAAACTGAAGAACTTGGAGTCCATTATTCAAGGGCAGGAAGCATCCAGCACAGGAGAAAGATATAGGCTGGGAGGCTAGACCAGTCTCACTTTTCACATTTTTCTGTCTGCTTATATTCTAGCAGTGCTGGCAACTATGATTAGATTGTGCCTAACTATGTTAAGGGTTGGTCTGTCTTTCCCAGCCCACTGACTCAAATGTTAATCTCCTTTGGCAACACCCTCACAGATATACCCAAGATCAATATTTTGTATCCTTCAATCCAATCAAGTTGACACTCAGCATTAACCATCACAGCACATTAGACTAAAACTGTCAAAAGTCATAGAAAAAAAGAATTATAAAATCAGCAAGAGAAAAAGGTCTAGTCACATGTAAGATAATTTAATCAAACTAAAAGTGGATTTCTTAGCCGCAAAATTATAGACTAGGGGAGAATGGAATGATATAGCCGAAGTGCTGAAAGAAAAAAAAAAACCTGCCAGTCAAAAATACTATACCCAACAAAGTTATCCTTCACAAATGAAGAAGAAAAAGTTTTTCCCAGACCAGAAAAAAACTGAAGGATTTCACCCAATAGATCAACCCTACAAGATATACTTAAGGGAGTCCTACACCTGGAAGCAAAAGAAGGCTATCACTATCTACCATTATGAAAACACACAAAAGCATAAAACTTAGTGGTAGAACAAATACACAAATGAGAAAGAGGAAAGACTAAAAATGTTACCCCTACAGGAAACCACCAAACTTCAATGCAAATAGTAAGAGAGAAAGATACGAACATGAGATACACAAAACAATCAGAAAACAATTAACAAAAAGACAAAAATGAGTCATCACGTATCAGTAATAACTTTGAGTGTAAATGAATTAAATTTTCCACTTAAAGATTAGACTGGCTGAATGGGTTAAAAAAATATGAACTAACTCTGTGCTACCTACTAGAGGTTCCCACCACTTGTAAAAACACATATAGTAGTAAAGTAAAAAGATGTAAAAAGAGATTTCATTCAAAAAGAAACTGAAAGTGAGCAGAAATAGCTATACTTACATTAGATAAACAGTCTTTAAGTAGAAAACAATAAATGGGCACAAAGATGGTCATGATATATGAAGATATATTCTTATCTTCATATATAAGATATATCTTATCTTATATAATGAAAATATATTCTTCACTAGAATAATTGTTGGGGACATTCATACCCCACTCTCAGCATTATACTGATTATCTAGATAGAAAAATTAACAAAGAAACATTGAATTTAAGCTGGACTTTAGACCAAATGGACCAAACAGACATTCACAAAATATTGTATGCAACAGCTGCAGAATACACATCCCTTTCATCAGCACAGTAAAAATTATCCAAAATAGCCCACATATTAAGCCACAAAATCAGTCTTATCAAAATTTTAAATACTGACTTCATATCAATTATCTTCTCAGACCACAATAGAATAAAACCAGAAATCAACAACAAATGGAATTTTGGAAACTGTACAAATACATGGAAATTACACAAAATACTCCTAAATAACCAGTAGGTCAAGAAAGAAATTTTAAAAATTCTTGACATGAATGAACATCAAAACACAACATGCCAAAACCCATGGGATTCAGTAAAGTTAGTAATAAAAGGGAGGCTTATAATAATAAACATCTACATTACAAAAGTAGAAAGATTCCAAATAAGCTAGTTGTTCTTTTCAAGGAACTGGAAAAGCAGAACAAAGCAAACCCAAAATTGGTAGAAGAAAAGAAATAATAAAAATCAGAGCAGAACATAAAAAATATATATTTAGAATAAAAAACAATAAAAAGGATCAATAAAACAGAAAGTTGGTTTGTTGAAAATATAAAGAAAATCAATAAACCACTAACTAGTTTAACAAAAAAAAAGAGAGAGAGAAGAACCAAAACAAAATCAGAAACAAACAAACTAAAACAACGAGACATTACAACGAATAGTACAGAAATACAAAGATCATCAGAAACTCCTGGACAAAAATGAATAAATTCCTGGACACATACAATCAATCAAATTTGAATCAGGGAGAAATAGAAAACTTGAAAAGGGTAATAAGTTTAATAAGTTTGATGAGACTGAATCAAAGGTCTCCCAAGGAAGAAAAGTCTAGGACTGAATAGTTTCACTGCTGAATTCCACCAAATTTTCAATGAAGAACTATCACCAATTTTCCTGAAATAATTCCAAAAAAATTGAAGAGGAGGGAATTCTCCCTAACAAATTCTGCACAATCAGTATTACCCTGATATCAAAACCAGACACACACACACACACACACACACACACACACACAATAGACCAATATCCCTGACAAACATAGAGGGGAAAATCCTCAACAAAATAGGAAACCTAATCTAACGGCACATTAAAAAAAAAAAATCATGATCAAGTGAGATGTATCTTGGGAATGCAAGAATGGTTCAATATACACAAATCAATAATGTAATATGTTACATCAACAGAATGAAGAACAAAAACAATCTGATCATCATAACAGATGCAGAGAAAGCATTTGATAAAATTTAACATGGCTTCATTTTTAAAACTCTCAACAAACTAAGCATAGAAGGAGCGTACTTCAACATAATAAAGGCCCTATGTGACAAACCCACAAATAACATCACATTGTATGGAGAAAAACTGAAAGCCAGGTGGAGGCAGGGCCAACTAGAAGCAGAGGTGATGGAGGCTCCCATAGAAAAGAACCAAAACAGCGTGTGAATCCTGCACAGGCAACCGAGGTATCCAAGTTTTGTCATCAAGACTGACTAGACAGCTGGCGTGACCCACAGAGAGGAAGGAAGAGCACTGTGGTGTGGCAGTCCACCTGAGAGCCACATGGGGCAGGGGAGCCCCCACCCCCAACCAAGGGAGGTAGTGACTGAGCATGCTTCCCAGTCTGGGAAACTGTGCTTTTCTCACGGAAATGTGCAACCCATGGATCGGAACATCCCACTCATGATCCTAGGCCACTGGGGCCTTGGGTCCCAACCATGGAGCTGCACAGATTCTCAACAGCTTCTCAGCTGGAATCTGCCTAAGCCTGCCAAGTTCCCGAGAGACGGGCAGCCATCACCACTGCTTCTGCTTGCTGTTTAAGCTGTCTCAGTTCCTTGTGGGAGGGGCGGCAGCCATCACTTATAGCTCCAGGCCGCGCTTTTCTCCTGCTGGAGCTGGGGAGGTGAGACAGCTTGGTCCTAAAGAGGTATTCGCCACAGCCTAGCACACTGGCTGTGGCAGATGGCAGCCAGACTGCCTCTTCAGGACAGATCCTGAATCATCCCTCCTCACTGGGTGGGGCCTCCCTGCAGGAACTCCAACAACTCCAACCAGGGCTCAGGGACAGAATTCTGATCTTCCTGGCCCTGAGCCCCTAGGGGTGGGGGGCCATAGTCTCTGAAGACTAGCAAACTCTTTCCTCCTGCTGGCTCTAAGGAATCTGGGCAGCACAGGAAAGTGGGTTTTCCCTCAGTTCAACACACCCCCTCCACCAAGGAACAGCCAAAATGCTTCATTAAACAGATCCTGCTTCCCATGCCACCCAACTGGGTGAGAACCCCCAACAGGGGTCGTCAGACACCCAAAGAGGAGCATTTCTACTGGCATCAGGTCAGTGCCCTTTGAGGTCAGAGATCCTAGAGGAAGGAATAGGCACCCATCTTTGCTGTTCTCCAGCCTCCTGGAGTAACATCTCCAGGCATGGGAGAGAACCAGATGAATAGGACCTGAAGTGAACTCTCAACAAACCACAGCAGCCTTACAGAAGAGGGACCTAACTGTTGAAAGAAAAACAAACAAACAGAAAGCGACAACAACAGAATCAACAAAAACAGTTCCCACGAAAACCTCACTCAAGGGTCACCAACCTCAAAGATCAAAACTAGACAAACTTATGAAGATGAGAAAGAACCAACAACAACAACAACAAAACTGAAAACCCAAAAGACCAGAGTGACTCTTCTCCTCCAAAAGATCACAACACCTCTCCAGCAACAGCACAGAACTGGATGGAGTATGAGATGGACAAATTGACAGAAGTAGACTTCAGAAGATGGGTAATAACAAACTTCAGTGAGGTAAAGGAGAATGTTCTAACCCGACGAAAAGATTCATGATAAAAGGCTACAGGAGCTGATAACTAGAATAACTCATTTAGACAGGTACGTAAATGACCTGATGGAGCTGAGAAACACAGCACGAGAACTTTGTGAAGCATACACAAGTATCAATAGCCAAATCGATCAAGTGAAAAAAAAGAATATTAGAGTGAAGACTATCTTGCTGAAATAAGGCAGACAGACAAATTAGAGGAAAAAAGAATTAAAATAAATGAACAAAACATCCGAGAACTATGGGACCATGTAAAAATACAGAACTTGTGACTGACTGGAGTACCCGAAAGTGATGGGGAGAATGGAACCAAGTTGGAAAACACAATTCATGATGTTATCCAGGAAAACTTCCCAAACCTAGCAAGACAGTCTAACATTCAAATTCAGGAAATACAGAGAACACCAATGAGATACTCCAAAAGAAGATAAA
>NW_012103832.1:520249-522362 GCF_000951045.1 Mandrillus leucophaeus
ATCTTCAATAAATGTGACAAAAACAAGCAATGGGGAAAGGATTCCCTATTTAATAAACAGTGCTGGGAAAACTGGCTAGCCATATGCAGCATAGCCATATGTTAAAACTGGACCCCTTCCTTACTACACCTTATACAAAAATAAACTCATGATGGATTAAAGACTTGAACGTAAAACCCCAAACTGTAAAAACAATAGACGAAAACCTAGGCAAGACCATTCAGGACATAGGCACGGGCAAAGATTTTATTATGAAATCGCCAAAAGCAATTAGAACAAAAACTAACATTGACAAATGGGATCTAATTAAGCTAAAGAGCAATAGAAACTACTCTCAGAGTGAACAAGCAACCTACAAAATGAGAGAATATTTTTGCTATTTACCCATCTGACAAAGGTCTAATATCCAGAATCTACAAGGAACTTAAACAAATTTACAAGAAAAAAACAACCCCACCAATAAGTGGGCAAAGGACATGAACAGACACTTCTCAAAAGAAGACATTTATGCAGCCAACACACATATGAAAAAAGAAAAAAAAAACTCAACATCTCTGATCATTAGAGAAATGCAAATCAAAACCATGGTAAGATATCATCTCATGCCCCTTCAGAATGGTAATTATTAAAAAGTCAAGAAACAACAGATGCCCGTGAGGCTGTGGAAAAATAGGAAGGTTTTTACACTGTTGGAGGAAATGTGAATTAGTTCAAGCACTGTGGAAGACAGTGTGGCAATTCCTCAAGGATCTAGAACCAGAACTACGATTTGACCTGGCAAAGGACATGAACATAAAACACACAGAGAATGCCCAGATTTCCCATATATAAAGGATGTGAATTGGTGCCAAATACAATTGCTACAAATTAGATTTCATACACATTAGATTGGCAATTATTTAAGTCTTACAATACAAAATTTTGGCAAGTTGTAGAACAATGGGAATTTTTATAGAATACTCTAGTAAGTATAAATTTGTATAACCACTTATAAGTGTAATTTTGAATGTGATAGTAAAACGAACATTTACATATCCCATGACCCAGTAATTATATTTTCATTTTCTAACCTAGAAGGAATTTTGCCCATGTGCCCAAGGAGACAAATATTTATTGTAGTGTAATCCATATAATAAAACCTTTGAAAAAATAAAAGCGTCCCTATTAAAAATGGTTAAAATTATACATATGTAGATATAAATATAATTAACAAATATAAATGTTAAATATGGAGTGTAAATTAAGTAAAGCTACATGCATTAGCATACGTAAATCTGAAAAATATTGTGTAAGGGAAAACAAATCATAACCTGTTACAGAAGACCACTGTTTATATAACAAATTTTAAAATAATACCTAATGTTTGCAGATACGTCCACATGAAGTAAAAGGGTGAAACATGCACTGAGATGATTATTACCTATTTCATGAAAATAGTTGTACCTGGAAAAGCTAAATTATGGCACAGACAAAGAAAATTGATGCAAACAAAAGGCACAATGGTGCCAGAGAAATCAATTTGGGGAGACATTTTTTAAAGTAAATTTAAAAACATTTCCAACTCAGTAATTACATATCAGATGATGGAGACTGTTGATTTGCTCCAATTAGGATAACATATCTGAAACACAGATGAAATTGGATTCATCACATGATTCAGTTTTCAATTATCAATGCCATTCTCCATGCATCATGTTTCCTTTGAGTATTAATATGGTAGCTAATTATGGATGTAATAACAATCACTATGCTTGTGAGTTTCAAGGCTTTGGTCATGATCCCAGTCTCTCTGATTCTCTAACAAAACATGCCTTACCTTCAGAGTAATTCTTATAAGGAGGGAATGATCTAGAGGTTTCCACTTGAATCTTTTTATCCTGATCACACGCTTAGAAAAGAGTCATGGAAGCAGGGTGAATATGTCATTTATTCTAAATGTATACCAACTATAATGGTTATTAAGGCAATAACCACAGGATAGGTTCATTGCCTCTTCTATCCCACTGAAACCAACGTGAGACAAGGTTGTACCACAACTATATTTACTATCCAAATTTCATAAGCCCCCCTCTCATGAGTACATCACCATGGCAGTCTCTGTAAGCATCCCCTA
>NW_012103832.1:522412-524601 GCF_000951045.1 Mandrillus leucophaeus
TCTGCCTTGCAAGAGCTCCTGAAGGAAGTACTAAATGTGGAAAGGAAAAACCAGTACCAAAATATCAAGACCAATAACACGATGAAGAAACTACATCAACTAGTGTGCAAAATAACCAGCTAGCATCATGATGACAGGATCAAATATATACACAAAACAATATTAACCTTAAATGTAAATGGGCTAAATGCCCCAATAAAAAGACACAGACAGGAAAATTGGAGAGGGTCAAGACCCATCAGTGTGCTATATTCAAGTGACTCATCTTATATGCGAAGCCACATATAGGTGCAAAATAAAGAGACAAAGGAAAATTTACCAAACAAATGGACAGCAGAAAAAAGCAGGGGTTTCAATCCTAGTCTCTGACAAAACAGACTTTAAACCATAAAAGATAAAAAAAAAAAAGACAAAGAGGGACATTACATAATGATAAAGGGTTCAATTCAACAAGAAGAGCTAACTTTTCTAAATATATATGCACCAATACAGGAGCACCCAGATTCAAAAAACAAGTTATTAGAGACCTACAGAGACTTAAACTCCCACACAACAATAGTGGGAGACTTTAACATCCCACTGTCAATATTAGATCAATGAGAGAGAAAATTAACACAAATATTCAGACTTGAACACAGCTCTGAATCAAGTGAATCTAATAGATATCTACAGAACTCAACACCCCAAATCAACAAAATACACATTCTTCTCAGTGCCAATGACACTTACCTAAAATTACCCACATAA
Source organism: Mandrillus leucophaeus (assembly GCF_000951045.1). Classification (NCBI taxonomy): domain Eukaryota; kingdom Metazoa; phylum Chordata; class Mammalia; order Primates; family Cercopithecidae; genus Mandrillus; species Mandrillus leucophaeus. Next base: position 523,160 of record NW_012103832.1, read on the forward strand.
TTGGAAGTGAAACACTCCTCAGCAAATGCAAAAGAACTGAAATCATAACAGTCTCTCAGATCATAGCGCATCAAATTACAACTCAAGATTAAGAAATTCTCTCAAAACCACAGAACTGCATGGAAATTGAACAACTTGCTCCTGAGTGACTCCTGGGTAAATAATGAAATTAAAGCAGAAATCAAGACATTCTTTGAAACCAAGAAGAACAAAGAGACAATGTACCAAAATCTCTGGGATGCAACTAAAGCAGTGTTAAGAGGGACATTTATAGCACTAAGTGCCCATCTCAGAAAGCTAGAAAGATCTCAAGTCAACATCCTAACATCACAATTAAAAGAACTAGAGAAGCAAGAGCAAACAAATCCAAAAGCTAGCCAAAGACAAAAAATAACTAAGATCAGAGCAGAGCTGAAGGAGATAGAGACACAAAAACCCTCCAAAAAATTAATAAACCTAGGAGAAGGTTTATTGAAAAAATTAACAAAATAGATAGACCACTAGCTAGACTAATAAAGTAGAAAAGAGAGAAGAATCAAATGGATACAATAAAAAATGATAAAGGGGATATTACCACTGACCCCACAGAAATACAATCTACCATCAGAGAATACTATAAACACCTCTCTGCAAATAACCTAGGAAATATAGAAGAAATGGATAAATTCCTGGACACATACAGCCTCCCAAGACTAAGCCAGGAAGAAGTTGAATCCCTGAATAGACCAATACTAGGTTCTGAAATTGAGGCAGTAATAAATAAGCTACCAACAAAAAAAGTCCAGGACCATACATATTCACAGCTGAATTCTACCAGAGAAACAAAAAGGATCTGGTAGCACTCCTTATAAAGCGCTCCTTATAAAAGCATTGCAAACAATTGAAAAGAAGGGACTTCTCCCTAACTCATTTTATGAGGCCCGCATCATTCTGATACCAAAACCTGGCAGAGACACAACCAAAAAAGAAAACTTCAGGCCAATATCCCTGATGTACATCGATGTGAAAATCCTTGATAAAATACTGGCAAACTGAATCCAGCAACACACCCAAAAGTTTATCCACCACAAAATAGTCAACTTTATACCTGGGATGCAAGGCTGGTTCAACATATGCAAATTAATAAATGTAATCCATCACATAAAAAGAACCAATGACAAAAACCACAAGACTATCTCAATAGATGCAGAAAGGGCATTCAATAAAATTCAACATCACTTCATGTTAAAAACTCTCAATAAACTAGGTATTGATGAAACATATCTCCAAATAATAAGAGCTATTTATGACAAGCCCACAACCAATGCAATACTGAGTGATCAAAAGCTGGGAGCATTCCCTTTGAAAACTAACATAAGACAAGGATGCCCTCTGTCTCCACTTGTATTCAACATTGTATTGGAAGTTCTGGCCAGGGTGATCAGGCAAAAGAAAAAAATAAA
>NW_012103832.1:526211-528694 GCF_000951045.1 Mandrillus leucophaeus
AATTAGTTCAAGCACTGTGGAAGACAGTGTGGCAATTCCTCAAGGATCTAGAACCAGAACTACGATTTGACCTGGCAAAGGACATGAACATAAAACACACAGAGAATGCCCAGATTTCCCATATATAAAGGATGTGAATTGGTGCCAAATACAATTGCTACAAATTAGATTTCATACACATTAGATTGGCAATTATTTAAGTCTTACAATACAAAATTTTGGCAAGTTGTAGAACAATGGGAATTTTTATAGAATACTCTAGTAAGTATAAATTTGTATAACCACTTATAAGTGTAATTTTGAATGTGATAGTAAAACGAACATTTACATATCCCATGACCCAGTAATTATATTTTCATTTTCTAACCTAGAAGGAATTTTGCCCATGTGCCCAAGGAGACAAATATTTATTGTAGTGTAATCCATATAATAAAACCTTTGAAAAAATAAAAGCGTCCCTATTAAAAATGGTTAAAATTATACATATGTAGATATAAATATAATTAACAAATATAAATGTTAAATATGGAGTGTAAATTAAGTAAAGCTACATGCATTAGCATACGTAAATCTGAAAAATATTGTGTAAGGGAAAACAAATCATAACCTGTTACAGAAGACCACTGTTTATATAACAAATTTTAAAATAATACCTAATGTTTGCAGATACGTCCACATGAAGTAAAAGGGTGAAACATGCACTGAGATGATTATTACCTATTTCATGAAAATAGTTGTACCTGGAAAAGCTAAATTATGGCACAGACAAAGAAAATTGATGCAAACAAAAGGCACAATGGTGCCAGAGAAATCAATTTGGGGAGACATTTTTTAAAGTAAATTTAAAAACATTTCCAACTCAGTAATTACATATCAGATGATGGAGACTGTTGATTTGCTCCAATTAGGATAACATATCTGAAACACAGATGAAATTGGATTCATCACATCATTCAGCTTTCAATTATCAATACCATTCTCCATGCATCATGTTTCCTTTGAGTATTAATATGGTAGCTAATTATGGATGTAATAACAATCACTATGCTTGTGAGTTTCAAGGCTTTGGTCATGATCCCAGTCTCTCTGATTCTCTAACAAAACATGCCTTACCTTCAGAGTAATTCTTATAAGGAGGGAATGATCTAGAGGTTTCCACTTGAATCTTTTTATCCTGATCACACGCTTAGAAAAGAGTCATGGAAGCAGGGTGAATATGTCATTTATTCTAAATGTATACCAACTATAATGGTTATTAAGGCAATAACCACAGGATAGTTTCATTGCCTCTTCTATCCCACTGAAACCAACGTGAGACAAGGTTGTACCACAACTATATTTACTATCCAAATTTCATAAGCCCCCCTCTCAAGAGTACATCACCATGGCAGTCTCTGTAAGCATCCCCTAAATTTTGCTTATTTCTTTTATATTGCATAGTTACTCTGATAAAGAGCACAGCTCCCTTTGCTCATAAAAAGAAGAAACATTTACAGAGTAGCAGGTATGATGTTAGTAAGGTCATTTCTCAATTGTGACTTGCCTCCCCTTCCTTCAAAGGGATCTTAATACTGTAAGAGCTCACGACATTCTTTTGTTCAAGTTGAAATCAGTAAACCTATTACAGTGGTAACATCTCCCACCCTTATTCCCAGACTAATAAGGGTGGATGAACCTGCTTTCCTGTCATGGAAGATTCTTTCAGGGATGCTTGTACTCTCTTTTCCAGTGTATTTTCTAGGGTTTATTAAAGAAAATTTTCTCTCAGCTTTCCAGAGAAAACACTTAAATCACAGATAACAGAGTATTCATAGTAAATTCAGTGTAACATTCTCATGTTCAAAAGTTTGCAAATGCATTTTTCAATTGAGGCTTCCTAAGGCTTCCAACATTGTGGTGGCCCATATAAAAAATGATAATACTGGCTGCCATGCTGGACTTCCAGCCACCCTGTCTCACCTTCACACTTTTACACTGTGGTCTGAGTGGATGAATATCACCACACACGTGGATTCTAATAGGAGAAAATGTGTTCTACACTAAACAACAACCAAATAACTTTTTCCTCTGAAATTTATTTTCATTATAGGCCACCCTGGGTGTAGATTTGGCCAATCAGCCAAACACATAATGAGATCACACATAGATTAATTAGTAGTCCCTGGGAAGTACATCAGTAGTAATAAATTCAGTCTGAACTACTACTTTATATCATCCACTTTTGTCTAGTAAACTCTAAATTCATTTCCTGTATATACTCTTCAGCTCGAGAGTGACTTAAGTTAGGAAAATCTGTTTCTCCTCTTCAGAATTAATTATGCTTCATAGTTTGTCCCTGGGCCGTGCACGGATCTGACTCCAAGTTATAGATCTGGAGTTAGTGATAGGTGGTAGTGGTGGGGCATTAAGGAAGTTGGTATCCTCTTACAAGATTATTGACTTAGATGGTTGTTATATGGTCTTCTAGGAAGACAAGACTGGCA
>NW_012103832.1:529264-539801 GCF_000951045.1 Mandrillus leucophaeus
AAAAATCATGAAGCCAGTAATTTCCTCATATAATTTGTCCATTGTAGATAGCAGTGCAAACACCCCCACCATGGCCCATTTTAACCCACCAATATGACAAGGTAGAGATGAGATATGCAAAATAAGCCCTCATCAGCTGATGTGAGCTGGCTTTCAGTACACCACTGAGTGATTTCCAAAACCACACTGCTCAACTGGCAAGGTCAGAGAGCCACAGTCAAGAACCTTAAGAATCACAAACGTTCTGCCAAAGCTACCACTCCAAAAGCTTACTGTCTCCACCTCGAAACATGCTAGCAAAATGACTGCCTTGTGTTCAGCTTCTTTCCTACTTCAGAACACTAGCTACAGAGAAGTCAGGAAAACACGGTGTCAGCTGTTTCACTGCTTCATTACAAGAAGCCATGCTTGAAAGGATTTAGAATGATGGTGGAACTAACCAATACAAATTATATGTCGCACCCATGTGACCCATATAGAAAATTAGACTGTTTTAAATAAGATATTACACAGTGAAGAAAAAAACTCTCTGTGCATGTTTCTAGAAGTATAGATTGAATGTGTTGGAAAGTACTACAGAATATACACTGAATTGTTAACTAAGGTTAATTGGCTTTAAAAAGGCTCGAGCAGATGAAAGAAGAGAGGAACTCTTAAAAAAAAGTAAAAAAAAAATAAAAGAGAAAAGAAAACTAAATGCATTAACATGTGTGAAACCATGTGATACTATGTATACCTATTTATGTGCACAAGGGACTAGAAAATATTGAGTTATGTCTCTATCTACTAACCTATAGAGATATCCATTAAAAATGGATAAGATTAAAAAGTAGGATACTATATATAGTATAATTCCACTTAGGAAATAAATCAACAGCAAAACTCCCACTTAAGTGTATATAGGTTGAGTATGTTTGTATGAGCAATGGAGAAGGCATGACCTTTAACTAGACCTTTATCATTAGCTGAATTGTGTGTTTTATTTATTCTACAGTAATATATTGTTATAGTTCAAACTTATTAGATATAGATAATTTGAAATTCAAAAGTTTCTGTTATGTTATTCCATCTCCATGACCAATTGAACTACATAAATAAAAGTTATTAGTTGTTTTCAAAAATTAACATTGCTTGACTATTTTGCAAATAAAATTTTAATAGTACACACATTTTTTAAAGAATCTCTTCTTTGAGCCCCCATATAGAAGAAATAAATTATAAATTCTAGGAAGAAACAAATGTAAGAAATTGCATAAGGGTTTTGATTAGGTAGTGAGTGAACATTATTGGGGTAAGAGAGGTCAACAGCTTCTATTTAAATGCATAAAATATGTTCAGCAAATGGCACAATTGTAAAAAAAAAAAAAGTTACTTTGTAGGAAAAAATAGTTACATCAGGGATCTTTTCTTGAACTTATTATTTATTGTATTACACTGTATCGTCACTCTATTCAGTATTCTAAGTATTGATGAGAGTGTTTTATTCTGGAAGAATGTGATCCTGCTGAGATTTTTGAATAAGGAGATAAATAAAATGCTTATAAAATATATCAGAACCTCATTTCCATTATTTAGAGGAGATATAGTTGTTAACAAGGGAGTCCATTGTGTTCTTATCTGCCCTTCCTACCACGGTATGGGCAAGATGTCAACTTTTTCCCGAAACCCTTTCTTCTCACCTCTTTATTGCAACTATTTGAAGTTCAAAGCCTTAGATATGCTGAAGAAAGGGTATATTATAATGAATACACTATATCCTAATGTGAAAGCTTCTGTGCTCTTTAAATGTAGGAGATATCCTCACCTCTATGGCATTGATTTAATGAATCCCTAAGTTTCACAATTCCAACAGTAAAAGGTAAGCACATTTTATAAGAAATATTTGGAATTTTTTTAGAATAGATGCCCATATCACACTCTCCTGTTTGATTTAAAATCTTTAACAAAACATATATTATTTATTTACTTTTTATTCTCCTTTTATACTTTTAAACTGAGTCTGGCTCAATAGAAATGCTCTCTCTGTGATGCATCAAAATTTTGAGGTACATATGTAATAATAACAAGAAGAATTGACAGGCATTATAATGATAAACATAAGTACTGTAAAAGATTGTGTTTGGGAATGATAAAGGCAGGCATCTGTCTTGTAAATCTTGGGGAAATATATATACACACCATTGCTCATTATTTTTCAGCAAATAAGAAAAATAGCACAATCATGTAGAAAGCCCTTCTCCAAATGCTTTAAGACAGAGACCAAAATGTCATTTATTATAGCTCAGGGTACTCGAAAGCTCATGTAAGAATTAAAATTATAAAGGGTGCTCTGTTAGTAGTCACATTTGTCAGGTGGAAAATAGCTATTTATGTATTTAAGCCTTCCTCTGTGAGGCAAAATTAGATGATGAAGCTTTTTAATTTAAATGTGGTTAAGAGCTTTGTATTCCTTCATTCTCTTCTAGTGTTCTTGGAATCTTGTGTGTTTAAAGTGCATGTTTAGATTAGATAAGTATTTTTCTACGTGAATAGCATTTTCTTCTTATGTGTTCATTTATGAGGTTTTGAGGGACCTCTTTCTTGCATACTATAAATAAAAGTTTAAATTAACTTCTGTCAGGGATGCGCCAGACAGAGTTCCTGCCTTGACAGAAAAGATTGGACCAAATAACTTTTAAATCCCACCCCTACCTCAAGTTCTATGATTATAACATATATGCAGATTAAGCTATCATTAATTCAAAATTTATTATTATAAGTTCCATGGGCCAAAAATTATGTGAGTAATACATGCAACGTGATGTGTTGTACATAACAACGCAGTGTTAGGCCACAGAAAAATAGCCCTAGATTCTAGACTTAGATCTTTAGATTTCCCTCCACCAACAATTCTATAAGCTTCGACAAATGTATTCAGTATTAGAAGCTTACTTTAACATATGCACACACATACACATATAGAGATACATATGCAAACATGTCATATGTGTATATATGTACATATTTATTCTAAGTTAGCCTTGGTAGATTTGTTTGGAGAGCAAGCAAGGAAACCCCAAACTGAGATAACAGGCATATATCAATTACCCAAGATAAAAGACTGGAGTGATAAAAGGTATAGAAAATTAGAAATATGGATCCAGATAATAAATCCAGGCAGCCCCAGCAGAATGTAGGCTGATAATGAGCAGTCCCTTCACTGAAGTGGTTTTCTCATGTTGCCCAACCAGGACCGTAATTGTTCTCAGCAATAGTTGCGCCCAAATTGTCAGATGAAGACAAGGAAGGAAGTGAAAGAGCATTCCTAAGGGTGTGAACTTCTCAGTTTCTTGCCAAGTAACAGAAGCAATTTTCACTCTAAGGGTACATTTTGCCCTAATTACAATGCAGCAATTTCAATAACCTTCTTTCTAGTGCCCAATATTTAATCAGAGATTTTGGTGTAATCTAAGACCCTAGTGGTCAGTAACTGGAAAAGCCAGAAAGAAACAGCTTCATAACTTATAATTAGTCTGCAAATGGAATTATCTTGAACATGGATTATGTTATTTATTTAGAGATGGGCATTTGTTACAGATGATAGGTGAAAATTATCTTGACATTTGAAAACAGAACAAATAAGGATATATGTAAATGGGTTAAATTCAAACTACAGGTATGGTAAATAATACCTATATAACCGTTGATAAGATATGTAACTGTTGATAAGATTACTGAGTGTGTATAATGTACTAAATCCTAATCAATGTGTTTTAGATGGACATTTAAAAATATTAGTAACATATGATATAGAAAACATTATTTTCCTCATCTTACAGATGAAAAAAAAAATGAGATTTTGAGAGGAAACTCAGTAAGGTTATAAATGGCAGAGATTTGTCTCAAAGGACGGATATCTAATACCTATACATATCTAATATTAAGTTCATAATTTTAATGGCTATATGAGTTAATAGACTCATAGTAATATACTTCATAAAATCAAAAATAAACTAAGAAATATTAAAACTTCAATGTATTGCATAAACCACACAGGGAAATCATGCTTTATTCACTGAAAGTATGAATAATGTCAGAAAATGTGTGGCTAAGGAATAATACAAAAATATTTTAAAAGATGTTTATTTTACTTTGCTTGCAACATTAAAATTTTATTGATTTCTTACGTAGTTCATTGTCCTTCAACTAAAAGCCATATTTGCTAAATGCATAGAGACCTATGATTGATTGCTCACAATTCCTTTTCTGTTTCTGAAAATAAAAGCATTTCCAGCATATAAGATGACTTATACTGAGAACTCTTAAGGATAGCCACAGTGCTATATTATGATATTTTCATGGTGGGATGATAAAGCAAATTACTCATAGATGTGTTTCCTAACACTGAAATTTTTTTCAACTATTAAAAAAAAAGTTAAACCTACAGAAAATGTGAAAGAACAATATAACTGACAACTGCATAAATCTCATCTAGACCCAGTAAATGTTAACATTTTCTTCTTTCTCTTCTCTTTCTCAATCTCTGTATGTACATGTGCACAAACAATACACACACATATACATCATCCATGTGTGTGTGCCTTTTTGCTGAATTATTTAAAATAAGTCAAAAACACTATGGAGCTTCTTCCCTTGATGCTTCAACATGTATTTCCCAAGAACAGGATACCACTCCACATGATTATATGTTCTATGCAATCAAATCAGAAACAAAAAAATTAACATTGGCATAACATTATCTAATATGCAATATATATAAAATTTTTCAGGTTCTCCCAAATATAGCTTATATATTTGAGAAAATATTCTTTATATTCCCTAAATACATCACATATATGTAACGTATATGTTATATATATACACATATGTATAATCTAATACACTGATGTTACTGACTTTTTAAAAAGTCTTGTCCAGGCATCTTGTAAAAGTCCCACAGTCTGGATTTGATAGACTTCTAATAATGAACTTCAGATTAAATCTTTTGACAAGAATGCCATTTATGTGACATGTTGTACTTGACTTTATATTCCACCAGGAGATACACAATATCAGTTTGTCCCATGTTGATAATGTTAAATTAGATGATTAGTTTAGGTAGTGCACATTTTCAATTTTGCAATTAATACATGAGTAACCCATAGGTTATAGTTGAGACCATGTGAATATATTTGTCCTCCCAAACATTTCACCGAATGGCTTAAGAATTTATTGATTATCCTTACTGGTGTCTTACCAGTATCATTAATTACATTGGTGGATATGAAATGGTGATTTTTTAAAATTCCCTTATACTATACATTTTTTGCTGGTATTCTTCCAAAAATAGGATTTCTCTCAACTTTAATTTTGAATATCGTCATGGACTCATTAATAATTCTCTTGTACTCAATTAATTAATTATCATCTTTTTTTATTTTAATGCTTTACTTGTAGAAATCTGGCAGGTAGGAGGCCTTAAGAAGGTTCACTTGAACTTTTGACATGCCTCTGTCAGTTTTTGGAATATGCCGTTGCTTTTGCTCCTAAGATTATTTCAGACTCACCCTGCTCTTTCTTTGTCTTAGGACTGATAGCCATTTCTCTAAATCCCTGGTTCTTTTCAGTAGAAAGCTGAATTTAGAAAGAAAACATGAATGTTAGCTGTGGCTGTTGATATCATGGTGTTAATGCTGGTAGGTTTTTAGTTTCTTTAATGAAACAGGCTAGGACTACACACACACACACACACACACACACAGAGTCATGTGCCACATAACAATGTGCCCCTAAATATCCATCATTTAGTCCATGACGGACCACATATGGTTCCATGAAATTATAATACAATATTTTTACTGTACCTTTTCTAAGTTTAGTTATGTTTAGATATACTAATACGTACCATTGTGTTACAATTGCCTACAGTATTCAGTACAGTAACAAGCTTTACAGAAGCATGTTGTAGCCTAGGAGTAGGCTATACCACATAGCCATGGTGTGGAGTAGGCTATACCATCTGGGTTTGTGTAAGTACACCTACATGTTTATCTATTCTTTAAATTTCTGAACAATTTTTCTTAGATCTTTCTATTATACACAGAATGGAGTCTGGCTTTTCTTTTTTAGAGCCATTCTGAGAATCTCTTTCATGATATATGAGTAAAACCTATTTACATTAACAGAGAGGACTGAAATGTTTGCTCAAAACTTTACCATATTATTCATATTTGCTCATTCTTTTTTCGTGTGGTTCAATTTCTTTTTTGCATTGAAAGGTTTTCTAGTTTTTTCCTAGTTTCTATTTCTAATTCCTTTTCTTTCTTTCTTTGGCTCCTACAATTTGGCTTGCCATATTCAAATGATACACTTTAGCTCCCACCTATTACCTAGTTGTGTTATTTTATTTTCTTCAGGATGTACAATATTTACTTACTATTTTTACCTTTGTTCCCATTTAATGTTAGTCTTGATTCTCCAATCAAATATATTTAATTCTCACTAGCTATTTTTTGTTGTTGTTAAAGTTTTCCCAGTTCTTTCTTTGTTGGGTGAAATTCATCCTATAAAATATTCTTCAAAAAGAGCTCAGAAGTACAGTGTTCTCTGAGTTATTACATTAAACTTTTTTTTAAAATTTATTTGGCATTAGGAAAGAGTCTAGCCTCATGTACATTAACTTACTTTTTATTTCAGCCACATATCCAATGCATAGTTGCTTGCAAACTCAGACTTACCTTGCACCAAGAATTTAGTCCCAAAGTGCAGACCATTCATACATTTTGGTTTTCTCCTCCAGAGTTTCCTTGATGCTTCATTCAACATGTAAGTACAGACCAGAAGGCAAAAGCTCAAACAAATGGCAATGGGAGTTGTGGATAAATATTTAAGCGTCCCCCCCTTCAAGCAGACACCTCTGGTGGGCATTCTGAAGATGCTTCAGGTAGTATGGTAAATTAAAGCTCCACTTCTCGGGGTAGTAGCTCAGTAATGCACTCTTTGGCTTTACTGCTTCCCTAATTACTTTTCCTCTTCTCCACTCTAACTTCCTGGAGTCACAGCCCAAATAATTTGAACTCCACTTAAGCACTTATCTCAGGTTCTGCTTTCAGGAACACCCAAACTAAGTGAGTTTGTACAATAAATTATTAAAAGCAGTTTCTGTGATGGCATTCTAGAAATGAATCACTCACCAGTTATGTAACAATAAGTGCCACCTCATTTCTTTTAAGTGGTAAGTCCTAGTGTATTGTAAAGACATCTAAAGGCTGAGTCTGATGGGCATGTTCAAATTGCGTTTTTTATTTGAGATAAAAGAGAATACACTTTCTTCATTAAGACAATAAGGAGTGAACAAATGTGGCAGCATAGTTGACGAGCTTTGTGGCGCTGCCTCCTAAACCCCAGGATTGATAGAATGAGATGATGTCTTAGAACTGACCTCATTAGTTCAATATGAGATATAGAATTCTGGATTTAGAAAAGCAAAGGTACTATACTACTCACATTTCAGAGGCAAGGTGGATATAATTACTGTCATAAGAAGCAAGGTTGAAATGGAAACTAGGAGTCCATTAATAAACTTGGTATAGGATAGCTAGGTGGCAACAATGGCTAACTTTAATTGTAGAACCAGGAAAAAACAACAACAACAAAAACCCTAGTGAGTGGAAGTTCCATCTAATTTCCAACATTGGGTCAGTTCTGAGTCAGAGACCATTAAATTAAAATGGAAATTTTAAAAAGAACCCTATAATGCCACCGCAAGTGAATATTCTCCCCACCTTTCTCCAAATGTACCCAGTGTCATTATCAGACTAAATGTATACTCTGGGGGAAGAGAGAATACCCAGATCTTTTGAAGGTCCTTGCATACAACGTGCGAATAGTTTCTAATACTAGATTATATGAAATGCTGCCATGACCCCCAAGTTAAGTTGGCAGACTGTGAAGTACAGTTGATATATGTACTGTTGCCAAAATATGTCTCGCAGATTGTCCAATGAATCTCTAGTCCCAACCTATGTTATTTGTCTGCATTCTGAGTACCAAATAGGCATGGTTATGCTTTGAAGTTAAGATAATTCTGATTTTAATTCGCTAATCTGTAGGAATCACACATTAAGAATAGTGAAATGGAAACTCCTGAAACTGCTTTCTCTTCCTACCCAAGAGAAGCTATACTACATGTAGGGTGGCATTGCAGAGATTAGAGCCACGTTTAAAATCTTACATACAAAGTGGTGATTCCCAACATATCTCTATTCATTTTACCTGCATGACCTGTGCCAAAATAGATGCATCATGATAGATTCAAATGGACTAGTATGATGTTAATTAAGTGGTAATTATAGTACTGGACGTTATGCTGATTGTGATTTCTTAATTGAAACAGACAAGCACAACTTCAGGCTCTTTTAATGTGGCCATCTGACCTACGTGAGAAAACATTTATCCAGTAGCCTAGATAACTTTTAAGTACTTGGAATGAGAAGTGAGGCATCATCTCTTTAGAATATTAGTGAGGCAAAAATAAAGTTTCCACATGACATATTTTGGCTAGATGAAACCAACTTTGGATATTGAACCTAGATGGGAGAATGACGGAACACGGATATATGTGTGGCACCTATCTGGTTTATTGCCAAGATTCAATAAATAGGTTGAATGCTAAGCAAATAAGTTAAAAGCTATTATAAATAATATTAAAAATACAAATCGAAGTTATGGAAAAATATGACTTTTTACACATGTATATAAAAATAAAACTAACCAAATAATGCTGTTGGATCAAAATCAGCCTACTTTTCAGCATCTATGAAAATCTCCTACTATAATAAAAGCAAGCAGAGCCCAAAGGAAGTTGTAACACACAGTATAAATTAAGAAATTTGTCTCTGTGTTGAACATGGAGCTTTCTGTTCAACAAACAGCCATCATTCATTAAACAGTGAAGTACATCAGCCTGCATGGGAAAGGCAGCATTATTCATGAAGGATTCCCAAACCATGTGAACTGTCATTTTACACATAACCTTGTTAGTAAGGAAGTCCATTTATATTATCTGCTTGACTAAATTAAGCCAGACACTTGGAGAGTAAGTTTGGTACATATCCAGAATCATAAGCTAATCTTCTGAGCCCCAACCAAAAAAAATAACAACTGTTTGCCAAAGAGTAACATCTGGAGTGTCTCATAATACAATCCCCATAACAGTGAAAATGGGTACAACTTCCAATTTTCATCTTTTATATGTGCTAATTCTGCAAATACATGTGGCCTCACTTGCTACTTCAAATAAAAGTACCAGAGCATCTGTTCAGGTAAATCTCTCTTCCAGCAAAGATAAATGTGCCCTTGGAGTCAGATTTTATGTTCTTTAAACAAATATAGTTTCTGCTTTTTCTTATCGGCAGGATTTGAATATTTTGCTTGGCTAAGAAGTTCATTATAAGAATTGTTTCCTATGGAATTATTTAACACTGATAATATAAGGTCTATCAAAGTGATATTTTTATTGTCTATAAATAAAGAGCTATAATTTTATAATGTTTTCCCACATGAACAAAGACAATTTGGGGAAGTTCAATTCTCCTCTATATGCTCTAATTCCTGTTCTTGTTCTTAGGCTTTAACAACTCTCAGGTCTCTCAATATAACCACATTTGCTTTCTTTTCTTCAATTTCATTGAGGTATAATTGACAAATAGAAATTGCATATATTTAAAGCATACAACTTGATCATTTAATATATGTATACATTGTGAAATGATCACTACAACCAAGCTAATTAATGTATCCATCACTTTACATAGTTTTCTTTCTTTCCTTCCTTCCTTCTCTTTTCTTTTTCTTTCTTTTTCTTTCTTCTTTCTTTCTTTCTTTCTCTCTTCTTTCCCCTTCCTTCCTTCCTTCCTTCCTTCTTTTCTTTCTTTCTTTCCTACTTCTCTTTCTTTCTTCTTTCTTTCTTTCTTTTTCTTTCTTTCTTTCTTTCTTCTTTGTGATGAGAACATTTAAGATCTGTTTTCTTAGCAAACTGCAAGTGATCAATACAGTATTTTTAACTGTAGTAGCCATGATGTACATTAGGTTTCCAGAACATATTTATCTTGCATAACTGAAACCTTGTACTACTTGACCAGCATCTCAGCATTTCCTCTTTCCTATCTGTGGCAACCATCATTCTACTCTCTGCTTCTATAAATTGAACTAATTTAGATTACACGTATCCCTGATATCAAGCAGCATTTGTCTTTCTGTGTATGGCTTATTTCACTTAGCATAATGTCCTCCGGGTTTACCCATATTGTTGCAAAAGGCAGAATCTCCTTTTTTATGGCTGAGTAATATTCAGTTACACACACACAAATACACACACCCTACATTGTGTTTATCCAGTTCATCTACTGACGAACATTTAGGTATTTGGGTTGTTTCCATATCATGGCTACTGTGAATAATGCTGCAATGAGCATAAAAATGCACCTATCTCTTTAAGATTCAGATTTAATTTCCTCTGGATATATACCCAGAAGTGGAATTGCTATATCATATGATA
>NW_012103832.1:540884-651762 GCF_000951045.1 Mandrillus leucophaeus
TTTTTTTTTTTTTTTTTTTTTTTTGAGACAGGGTCTCACCTTATGGCCCAGGCTGGAGTGCAGAGGCAGAATCTCAGCTCACTACAACCACCTCCTACCTAACTGAAGAGATCCTCTCATCTCAAGAGTCCTGAGTGGCTGGAACTACAGGTGCTGGCCTCTACACTGGGCTATATTTTTTTAATTTTTTGTAAAGATGAAGTCTCAGTATACTGCCCAGGCTGATCTCCAGCTCCTGGGCTCAAATGATCCTTCTGCCTCGGCCTCCAAAAGTGTTTGGATTAGAGGTATGACCCACTCCATGTGGCCCAAAACATTGTTTTCTAATTTTACTTAGGTCACCTACTTTCTTCCCCATTCACTTCAGTGTGACTATGTGAGTAATTTGTAACACGGTTAGACACATTTCTTGTAAGTCCACATCCTATGTGTTTTATTTTTGCTGTTGTTTTTGTTGTTGTTCACATATACTAAAAAGCACTCTTTGCAGTGTACAGTTTCATGAGTTTTGACAAATGTGAGGAATCGGGTATCATCATCATGGTCTCTTTGATAACAGTCCCATAATAAGGGCTATGTCTTCATATATAACCTCATCTTCCACTCCTAACCTTTCTTCACTATTTTGAAGATATTTCATTACCTTTTTCTTGCATGCATGTTTGAGATGAGAAATTCTCTCATCCACATCGTAGCTTCTCTGTGTAAAACATGTGCTTTATCTTCAGCTGCTTTAAGCTTTTCTTTTTGTCTCTGGTTTTGAATAATCTGATTATGACATAATTAAATGATATAAACAATTTTTGTCATATTTCTTTTGCTTAAGGCTTATTAAGGGTTTGGGATTATATGAGTTCATAATTTCCCTCATGTTGGGAAAAGATTAGCCATTATTATTCCTTTTTTTTTTTTTTTTATTCTGTCCCTCCCCAGTCAGAGTCTAGAGTTACACATACACTAGTCTGCTTGAAGTTGACCTAGAAGTTACTTTTTGAGGAAACCAGCTCCACAGCACCTGGCGGGTACTCAGAGTCCAGCGGAAACAAAGGAGTTAGAAAGAGACAAAATAAGCGCTTAAAAAGCGGATCCAGGGGACCAGAGATTCGGAGGTTTGCTCAGGGTCCAGAGCTCTTAGGCTCCACCTAATTTATTGGTTTACAAGCTCTTTGTTCTTAGGGCAGATGGGGGTGGGGGGGAAGGGATGAGGAAAAGGATTAATCAGTGAAGGAGAACTCGTGAGTCATTCAATAACATGCATAGCAGTGGCGGTTTCTGTGAATTTCCTTGAGCAAAGGCGTGTGTCTAAACTACTTAAGATCTTTAACTCATCGGGACTGAAATGGGTGGGAGTGGGTTTCCGGAGGCGCCAAGATGTTTGATTATACTCCACTGCTTCAAGGGAGTGTTATCTCCCTGAGCCACCTGTGGAATGCCACTGAGCGGTTATGCTCTCAGGGCATAAAGACTTGAAGGCAAGAAGGAGACTTTTCTCCTCAGAAGCCGCCCATGCCTCCCCTTGGATGTCTCACACAGGGGAGACCAACTCATTTGGCACCCCAGAAACTCTCTTTCCCACATTACTGATGCTCTTTTTATTTCTTAAAAAAATTTATTCTCTCTGTATTTCATTTTGAATAGTTTCTATTGCTGTGTCTCATAATCATTAATATTTTATTTTACAACATTAAATATACCATTAACTCATTCAGAACTTTTTCTTCTCAAGTATCATTGTTTTCCTCTTTAGAAAACTATTTTTTTTATATTTAAAAAATATCTTCCATAGCTCTACATGTTACTACGATTTTCATAACTGTTTAATAATTTTTGTTTCCTGAGGATTCAAACATCAGTGTCAATTCTGGGTCTTGATTGATTGATTTATCCTCCCTTTATGGGTTCCTTTTTTACCTTTTTGCAAGCCTGGCAATCTTTGAAGGAGTTCTGATACTGTGAATTTTACCTTGTTCTAAGAGGAGTAATTTTTTCTTCTTAAAATGTTTCATGAGCTATGTTTTGAGTGCAACGAAGTGACTTGGACATGGTGTGCTCTTTGGGAGCTTGCCCTTATGACTTGCTCTGTGGGTCTGGCGTGGTGCTTAGTCTAGCTCTCATTCCTCCCCACTACTGAATCAAGATCATTCCGGACACTCTGTTCAATGCTCCCTAAATGAAGATGTTTTTCAGATTACCTGATGGCAGAAGACACTGTCTATGGTCTCGTTTGAGTGTTCTTATCTTATTTTTTAAAATAGATTGTTTTTACCCTGCCTTTGGGTTCTTTTTTCACATGCATGTTCTGATTAGAACTTTTCTAAATATTTTAGGAGGACCCTCTGTAAGTCTCCAGGACTCCTTCTCTGTTATGCTCTCCTCTTTCTGTTACCCTGTCCTGTGAATTTTAGCTGCCTAGGTCTCTCCAGACTCTTAGCCTTGTCCCTTCAACTTAGGAAATGTGCTGGACACTGCACTGTGGCCTGGAACCTCCTTAAAAGCAGTAGATTGGGCAACTTAGGGCTCACCTTATTTGTTTCCCAATTATTTTCCTTAATTGCCTAATGTCCAGTGTTTTGAAAATATTACATCTTTTTCAGCATTCTTTTGCTACTGTTGTTATTATTTCAGGCAGGGTGTATTCAGCCTCTAATATCTATTATTGGTCAAAAGAGGAATTTTCTGCTCACAATTTGAGATGAAAAATAAAAGAAGGAATTCATTTTGGACTAGCTATCTCCTATGGTTTATTGTATGATAAATACAGGAAACTATGGTCTTTTCAGGAAGTTGACCTCAGGAAGAAAGCAACAGAAGCTCCTATGGGGCTTTAAGCATATCCTCAGTTACTTATACATGGCTAAGTCGTAAAGGTTTAAGAATTTTAAAAACTAGACAATATTAGTCCTACTTTCTTATTACTTTTCATGTGGAGGACTTGTCATTAGAATAGCATTCCTTACCAGTTTCCCCAGTTCTGTCTTCTCTTCAAGGCAGGAGGGATCATTTATTTGATTGAACAGTTTAGCTGCCATAACTAAACTTGTTTTCTCTCATATTTTTTTCCTGCTAGCTTATCTTCAGAGCGTACTCACACTTGTATTCTTCACGATGTAAGCTTTATGAGAGAAGTCACTCCATTCCTATATTTCACTTAAATCTTCACTTCACTGATGTATCATGAAAATCTCAGGAGCAAATGTCCTTAAAGGAAAACCCATCTACCAACTGAATGTGGCAAGGGAAAATAGAAATCTTTTAATAACAAATATTACAGAATAGACATCACTAAGGCATTAGTTCTCATTTTAATTGCCTTGAAGGACACAGTAGTTGTTACATATGAAGGGAAATTTCCCTAGGATTAAAATAGCCAACAGTAACAAACTTAGCTGAGTTTATATTTTCTATCATTATAAGTACATTGAAAAAAATAAAGACAATATTATTTCATCTTCTCCAGCTCCATCTTCACCTGTATTCTCATCCCTTGCTAACTTCTTCTTAATAGTTAACTAAAAGTCTTACCTAACTACAGAGAACTAATAGTGTGAACCGTGATATTTGGCTTTCATTTTCTTCCCACTCTGGCTCATTGAAACGAAATCTATGGAATTCGCTAGAATTAAGGCAATCATCTGTCTAATACGGTTGCTGTGGAGGTCAATTCACAGGGCAAAAGACAGAGGCCAATAGCACCAGTGTTTGCTGCCAAAGCCTTGAGAAGTGGTGATATTATTCGCCTGCTACATTACTTCCCACTGCCCTTGTAGCTGATGCGACCAGCTCTACCAAATGGCAATCCTGGATTCTGTTTTGTTTTTAACATCCTGTGAAATTGTAGATAAGTACTTTAGTTCATCCCTTAGGGGTTTTAGTTGGTCTATACATTACTATTGTGATTCCCTTACTATAGTGCATAGTTGTGGGCTTATTTAATTAAGCAGGCAAATAATCTGAATAATATGCACTAATAATACTGAATCCAAATTACTCTTCCCTGAACCCTGATCCCAACTTATATACCTCAATTATTTTTTTCCTTTTAATCAGTTCTTTTCCAGAAGGTCACTGATTTCTTTGTACACATAGAACTACGTACGCTGACCCTATTAACTTGTCAGATGTATCAGGCTTCCCTCTGGCTTTAATGACCATAGTTGGGGCATAAATTTGTTCACCTGCTATATCACACATTAAAAGTGAGTAATTATGTAAATAGATTACAAAGAGAGAGATAAAAAACATCGACGGAGTTCCAAAACCATCTCTATTAAAATCTCCATATCAATATTTAAGTTTCTACATAACATTTAGCCAAGCTGGAAAATGGTTTGCCCTTTTATCAGTGGCATGCCTAACACTTCTGACACTTGAGTGGATTTTGGTTTCTATACTCCCTCCTTTTGGATGACAAAATCGTCTTTAATAATAACCATGAAATAATCAGTATAATGATTACCCATTCCTTAGTTTCAAAAAAAAAGCATTTTAAAGAGATATTTTACTTTCGAAGCTTATATTCCACTTTAGTAAAAGTTTCCATATAAACTAAAATTTGTGCGTATCAAACAAAATGTTATATCCATCAGTTTGCACTCAGGTTCAGTTTTTAATTTCAAATGCAAATAAGCTCTCCGTGTGATTGTATTGTATGATAGAATTAAAGTTAGTCTGCTTTCTTTGTTTTGAAAACCACTATGCTATCTACTTAGACTGCCAATTACCTGGTTATCTCAGGAGTTTCTTTAGCTCATAGCCTGTGATTTGAGACTTCACTTGACAGTCATTCACCCTATAAGAAGGAGCTACTAACTAAACCTAAGGACACTGGTAAGCTCTACAGGATCACTGTGTACTTACGCTTAAGTTACTTTGCAGGAGCAGGAACCTACCTGGTACACGTTTGTGTTCCTTGTGCCGACTGCTACAAAACAAGTCCTTTCTTGGGAGAGTCATCTTTATGCTTCTTTAGAAAATGTTTGAACTAAATAAAATCAGGATTTTTAATCTATCCTTCCTTCACATGCTGAAAGTTTGCCAGAATCATGCATTTTATGCACATCAGACTAATATACAACAGAGTAAGAGGAATATGCATCAGACTGTCTTTTTCCTTTTAGTCTGATGATCAATTCTAACTCTATCTTAAGAGAATTATATTTTTACTGGAAATGTGATATGATTCACGGCAGAAACTTCAAAATAGGACATTAACTTCTTTGGGAGTGGGTTTATCTAACATACCAGAAGAAAGCCTTAGTCTAACCAAATGTGATTTGGGGTGCATGATAGGTTTTCAATAAATAAAACAGACCATGAAAAAAGAATTTGAGCTAAAACAGGATTTAGAGCACACCAGGTACAGGCAACACTTGAACAAAGGCAAGAAGGAAGCAAAGCGTGTTTGTGAAATCAGGAGTTCCAATTTTTCTGACTGCGACAATAACAGGTTTCTATTTGCTTTCATATAATCATGACATTTTAGTGTCTTTCTAATCGATCTAAAATCTTTATAATGGGACTTTTAATTGGACCCATCTTAGGCATATAACTTTTATCAAAATATATGCATTTAACTAGAAAATAAATCACTTTGAATTTATCTGATCAAGTGCTTTATAATTTTTATAGTCTCATGAAACATTATTATTTGTTTTGTAGAAGAGAAAAATAGCATTAAAATATTGAGATTTATAAATGTTATTTTATGTAATTCTAGTTTGATTATTCTTATTGTATAGAATTCCATTAAGAACTGTGCATTAATACTTTTATCTGTTCTGTTAATAAGCATATGGACAGTTTGGGGCAATTACAAATAGCACTGATAGCAATATGTTCACACTTGGATCCTAGTGTACAATATTACAGAAGAATGGAATCAGTGGGTCTTAACTTTATGTAAACATGTCACAACTTAAAGTGTTTAGAAGGAAAATAAAAGAAAAAACCTTTTATAGTTTCAAAACTGAGCCAGAAAGTTATAGCAGGGAGTCAGTGAGTTGAAATTTCCCTAATGATTTAAGAAAGTGAGGCTAAACTTTCCTAAACTACATAACTAGCAACTTTCAAAGATAATACTCCATACTTTTTATTCCAAATTCAGTGGTAACATTGGGTCCAATTCTTCTTGAATCAATAAACTATTCATATGAATGAAAACAATATCTGATAAAATGAAAGCTGAAATTTACCTAAATATTCAGAGTGGTTATTGAGCCAGTTACAATTCATTTGAATCAATTTTCAACCTAAATAAAGAGGTACATTGCTTGGGAAAATAGTATCTTAACTATTAAATTAGTTCATTTATCTTTGTAATCATAGTTCATAGGATAGTAGCACACTTAAGAACAATAATGAGTCGTTATGTTGTAAAAAGCATTTTCCATCAATTATTTACCATGGTATAAAAATAAGCCTACTAGAAGACTGTAAAAGCTAATTTGCTTTTGACAATTGCTATTTAGAGCCACAAACCTTATGAAATCACAGGGAAAAAATAAGGATATTCTATATACAACTGAATTACTGTATAGTGGAATACCAGAGAAAACTAAAGCACATTTTAGGTAGGTAAATCAATGAAATATAGACTTTTTTATCAGAGTATATCATTTCAGTAATACAACATTTGGCTATCAAATCAGGTGAATTTAAGAATTTCAAAGTAATGCATTTTAATTTAAAATCAGGAAATAAAACACTGTGGATTTTGATCTGGAAAATACATATTATTAGCTTTTACATTTAAAAGGCACATTTTATTCCTACTCTTTGTCTTATTTTACTTTTGCAGAAGATTGACTTTCTGGAGAGCTGGAAAGCTAACATAGATATATTGCTTAAGAAGGGTGGAGACCTGACGATGCTTTATCCCAAAGAGGAAATCTTTGGGATTTTGTAGAGATGTTTGTAAACATCTCTATAAATGGAAAAGTATAGAATTGTAATTATTTATATACCCTTGGATAAGTATTTGAGGGATATAATCTAATTTTACTATGGATAGATATCTATAGTGTCTTCCCACCAACCTGTAATCCATTCAAAATGCTATTTTCTCTTTTAAATTTTCAAGTTTTTTTTTTTTTTTTATTTCTTAACTTTCCTCATAAAACATGCAGATTATAAATGCTTGCGAAATATTCACAAAGCCTATTGGGGAGAAATATACATATGAATTTTAGTGGATGTAGGCATTTGACTCAAATTTAATCAAGTTTCTCCGCAATGTTCTGAAAATTTCCAAATTCTCATTAACAGTTTTCTTCAGTTCTTGCTCTCAATTAACCTTTATAGTTTTTTTATATACAAAAACACTGCACTTTCTACCATTTGCATTTTTATCTTACTAATAACATTTTTCATCTTCATCTTTTGATTTCAAATTTACCTATTTTGTGATTACTATCACCTCATTATTTTAAAACCACTGTTATCTATAACTTCTTTTATGAAAGAAATAAAATTTACCTTATCATAGTTCATTGTTTAACATCCTGTTGTACATAGTGACCCTAGTTGGCTTTAAAAACATGCTTGTTATATCCAAATTCTTAGCCCATGATTCTGTAAATGTGTCCTGATGTCAGTAAGTTAGTCTTTGATTTAATCAAACTGAAGAGTTTCACACCCAGTAATATGCATACAAAATTTAATTCTTTTCCATTTAAATGTGACTATAAATATATAGGCCAAAAATAACAGAAGCACTCTATATAATGCTACTGCTTAATGCTGGCATTAAAAGAAGAATAATAGTACCAGCAAATTATTTGCGAGGAATTGTGCTAAGGTCTTTGAGATAAAGATTACCTCATTTAGTCTTCACCAAAATGCCATGCCATAAGCTACATGACTATTTTCAATTTACAAATAAAGGGACTTTATATTAGTTGTGTTTACCACCCCCCACCAGTTACTTCTCTAAATTTGTCTCATTCTATTCTCCTTCTCTTCTCTTGCCACCACCTTCACCCCTAGATTTCCCTCCATCCCCACCCTCCAAGCAGCATACCCAGTTCCTCAAACTATCCAGGATGTTCCCACCTCAGGGTCCTTGCACACTTGTTCTATTATTTCACAGTTTTAGAATCTAGAACAAAATTCACTACCCAAGTGTCTCTTAATGACTGGATATGTTCATCATTTCACAATTTGAGAAGGGTATGCCATCATCAGCATATTATTTTCAAAGTGCTATAAAGAGGATCTCAAGTTTATGTCCCTACAGGAAGAAAGGCATTTACCATCCAAAAATCAAGCAAAGAAGAAATCTCAAACAGAATAGAGTCATTCTGTTTAAATAGGATTTTATTTTCTAATAGTTGCTGGGACTTGAACTGATAGATTCAAATTTAATTTTACTATCCAGAGAATGGACTTCTTATTGGTATTTTGTTATAAAAAGGATAATTAAATTGACAATGCAAATTATTGATCTACATATGACTTAGCTGTATTATAAAAATTAAAATAATTTAAAAATGCACCAACAATGGTATATTAGAAATCAATTATATACAATTTGATTTAATATATTACTGAGCCTACATTTTAAAGAAATCATTATTGTTTATATAATTCCTACATTATTTTTATGGCAAAATTAGACAGTAAAGAAACTCCTTTGTCAAAATCATGGAAGGTTTTTTACGTTGTGCTTCACTGATGTCTTCAAGGAAGTTTTAAAAAACAAGTTGGTTTATCCAACGACAATTTTAGAAACAGTTCTACAGTTTTCTGTTGATTTCTTTTTAATTTTGTGCATTTCTCCTATGACTGACAGAGAACAGAATTTAACTTATTGGTTATTGTAATGAGTGGTGCAGAAGTAAACATATATTTTCTTCTTGAGACGCCATCTTACAGTGGTAAAGGATAAAGAGCTCATTTGCTGTTATAACACAATGGCAAATTCTTACTTTCCTTAATGGCCTGTAAGATTTACATCTAATCTTACATAAAATTATTTTATGGTCAAAATGTCTCATATTTATTTTGAATGCTCACTAAATAATTTCAGATTTCAAATTCCTATTTTGTCTGAAAATCAGCTAAATTTGATCTTGCAATCTCAAGCAGAGGTACCTTTAAAATATATTAAAAGACATATGTGATCCTGTATTAAAATAACCTATTTATTTTTATGACACCATTTTCATTCTTGTGATATGAAATAAATTTCATGCTTGAATTAGAGTTTCTTTTTTTCAGAATAATATCAAAATATAACCCTCTACTTCACAATCATCCTTTATAGAATTACTCAGAAAAGTGGAAATCTTATTCAAATAATATTGCTGAATCTTAAAACATTTCAGAAATGCTCTATTGGAATTATAACCACAACTATAAAGTTATGCACAAGAAACAAAATTAATTCTCTATTTTATATTAAGGATACAACTTCCATTGTTCTTTTTATTTACTCCTTTCTTCCTACCGCTATATTATTTATCTTGATTCCATTTACACCATTCTTTCAGGACTTTCCAGCCTCTGCCCTAAGTTACATTGTGAAGTTTTATGAATTACATAAAATAGAATAACTGAAGAAAGTTAATAAATATATGGTACTTCTATGATAAATGTAGTTAGTTGATAGCATGAATGTAAATAATAAGTAATATAATTAAATTTCCAGAAGTCAGTTCTGCTTGTGTAGTCTATACAAGGGGCAGTGCAATGTAGGCAATGAATCAATGCATTTATCTGAAATTATTTTTAATAACTTTCGAAATGGTATTTAGATGTAAAATTAGAAAACATAAACTAAAGTGTTCTACAAAGTATAAAAGTCAGTAATTATCTAAGGTAAAACTGATCAAAAGCTGGCAGTGAATCTGAGAACTATATATGAAAGTTGTGATCTCACTCTGAAATATTTTACATGTCAGCAAAACTTTTACCTTTAAAGTTTAGCAGATTTTGAGGAAAACAAATGTAAAATATCATTTAGATGAACAATACTCTACAGGGTCAGTCACAAAATTTCAAAATTTAGAAATAACAAAACAGATTATTCAGAATTAAGAATTCAGTAGACTTAATGACACTAGGGAAACAAAGTGGACATGTCTGTTTGTAACATATGAACCACTTATGCATCTTTGTAGGATTTTGATTTTTTGAATGAGTGGAATTTTAAAATAATTATCCTTCTCATCTTGGTCAGTTTCTTCTTCATTTTAGGAATTTTCTTCTCTTCAAAGAAAATGTCCCACTTTTCTAACAATTTTTTGCGATGGTTGGTTTATGTTCTTCATCTTACATTTGCTGGCTATCATACCCCTTCTTGTTCTATTCCAGGCCAACTCAAACAATTCACTTATTTTTTCAGTTTGTCAAACTGACTTGTTATCTAAATAGCATAGACAAATTTAAGAATGAGGAGATTGTTTTTGTTCCTGAGTTCTTGAATAAAATGAAAGTCTATTCATCCATTCCCTGCTCTTTAACCTGATTGTAACCAGATTTCAGCAGCACATTTTGCTTTGCTCTTACTTGCAAAACAGCCACGTAGATTCAACTCAGTTTTGGTTTAAGATATAAATAAACATTAAGAAAAATAGACATATTATGTTTCAACTTAGGTTTCTTCACCATCAGGAAAACTTTCCTGACTTCACCAAAATTTGTACACAATCTTCTCTCTGCTTCAGTAATGTTTTCTGCATAATCAGAGCTTTGCAATTACTCTAGTAAATTACATTATCTCATTATTTTCATCCTCATTAGTAGGCTTTGAGCTACTTTAATATGGAGACTCTTTGATTCATCTCTGTATCCCCAGTGCTTGACATGGTGCATGGTACATAGGGGATGATCTACTCATGCTTAGTAATTATTAAGTAAATTAAAGATAGACATCTATGAAAAGAATTTTTTTTATAGTTCATGTATTTGTGATATAAATGAGATTAATACTGAGAATTAAACTGAAGGGAACTCACACAGAAAAAAAATGTGGTATATGAATGAATAGATTTCAAAGAAAAATTAATGAAATATTATTATGACAAAAACAGACAACAAGGCTTGGACTATTTCTCAAACACTTAAAAAGAATAACAATAAATTAAAATTAAAAGTAGGAAACTATTCCCTTCAAGTAGCAAACATCCATGAACTAGCTATTTTAAAACAGAGAAAAAATCTGAAAGGGTATTAATAGATACGAAACAGTTCATGTCATTACAGAGCTTTGTTTCCACTGAAGGAGAACACAAGCAAACACACAAAGATAATTTCAGTACCGATATATAAGATAAAATAAGATATTGCTGATTATATAAAATATACTTGCTTATTATATGAAATAGAACAAGAAAATTAACAAAGACTTTGAAATGCTTTGCTACCACTGGAAATATAGTATTTACACATTTTTAGCAGACCTTTCACTTCCACCCAAAAACTGGTTACGAGGAGCTGACAAGAGATTCCTTGGAGATCAGAAGGCAACACACAGCCCCCAAAATGTCATTCTTTGAGCATTTGTTTAGTTCAGAGGGCACTGACGCCAGATTATCTTGATGTTATCTATCAGGAAGGAACTATCCTGCTTCCATACCTCTTACCTCTATATGTTTCCATCTTCAAGAAGTCACAGTGGAAACACTAGATAAAGAAAAATTTAAAAATTAGCCATGCCATGCTCCCATCTAGAGTCTCAGGACCTATGATCATCCCATATTGGGTGTTGAGAGAGGTCTCCTTAAATCAAGAAATAACCTGTAGTATATATGGCCTGATGGAAAAGCAATACTCTAAGTAAAAAAGTATCTCCCCATGCTTCAGACAGTCACGGCGTCACCTAGGCAGGCTTAGATAATCAGGTCCAGAAGAACGAACACCAACAATGGCAAAAGTGAGATCAATATTTCTAGTTTTATACCACAAAGCCAAATTCAGCCATGTAACTAAGCTACATAAACTTTAATGAGAAGAATGCTTCACTCTGATCCAATTTTGGCATTTTACAGTCTCAGTCATATATGTTAATATGTACCATAAAAACCAAACACCTCCTTAAGTGAGTAAAAGAAACAGGACCCGGTTTTGTTGTTGTTGTTGTTTTTAGAATGCTGTAGGAGAGAAAACTCAGTGGTAGAATTTACAGAATTTCTTCATGCTCTTGCCTGCTATGGTTTCTTCTTTCTGCATTGACTCTATCACTTATTATGAATAAGCGGAATAACATAATTATTTACAAATGTTAGTGATATAACTGTGGGTGCAAATTCTATTTGTTAAAGCAACAACCTTCAGAGCTATCTATTTTAAAGATGACAAAGTGAGCAGAATCAAATTTCTGAACGTAATGACAATGTCAGTGTAGCTTTATGAAACCATAACAAAGTAAGAAGAGACATCTGGTGAGTGCACCATGCATGTAATGTATGGTTAGCTCCAGTGATTCTTCTGAGTTCTTCTCGTCCCATAATTTATGGGTGGCAGAGTGCCACTCAAACTAAGAGGCATCACTCAACTATCTTGAATGTAAAGTAAGGAATACAATGCTTCACTAGGTCGGCTAGCTGCACATGAATTTTGATGCAGATGCCCAGTAAAAATGTTTCTGATCACTTAGAGTAGAAAACAACCTAAAGAATCAATAAAGAGAGGTTTATTTCTAGAGAACATACAACTGTGTTTATAGTGCAATAGTTCCAAACGCAAGCAGAGAATTCTTATTCCATTCTATGAGTGCACCGGGGCTGATGGCTACAAGGGGCGTTGTTAACAATAAAACAAAATAAAGTGACGAATATGTATATATGGTCATAAACATCAATTATGCCTGTGCATATACATGTTTTTGCGCATGTTTTGAAATAGTATGAGCTTGTTTATTCAGTCCCCGAAGAGAAAAAAGGCAAATTGTCTATATGTGAGTAAAATGCTATTATTTTAAAAATATTTACTTGATTATAACCTGTCATTTTTGCTAGCTCTTTTTTTTCTACTTAATCAGTGGAATCACAGATGAGAATTTTTGTGACACTGGTGAAACTGAATTCTTCTCAGCCCCCTCCCTCTGAATCTGTATTTCTCTCCAGAGCCTGGAATCTACTGAGTCTGCTGAGCCTGATTGATAATAAAGTCTGGGACAGTACAGAGTTGCCAGTAAGAAGAGCTACTATAGCACTTTCTTCTCTCTAGGTCAGCAGATAATGGCCTAGAGATCATTCTATTACTAGGGGTGTATTTGGTAAAGATTAGAACACAGGGATTCCAGAGAGTCCGTCCTTTACAATCATTATGCTTTGTTGAAATTTGACCCACTCAACATGAATGGGTCTAGTCTCACAGGTCACCAAGAACCTAAGGAAGGACTGAGAGATGGGGTTAGATCCTTGCTATTCCTGGGCTGACAAAGTCCTAGAAGATGATAGAGTGGGATGACTTCCTGTTGGTGCTTTCATGGAGGAATTGTAGCCTGCCTATGGATTCTCGTTATCTGAGGTCATTAACTAAACCTGAGCCCCAGCGAGGTGACAGAGGAAAGTAACAATAGTTTCTGCAAAGCCATTTACCCAAGAAAGAGAAGACAGAAGAAAATGAAGTATGCTCTAAAATAGGAAAGATAGAGGAAGCAAAAAACACCACAAATAAGAATAACAATATTCATAAAAATACAAATTGCAAAAATGTGTAGTTCTCAACTAAAACTGTAAGTCATTTGAATGAATTAACTGTCACTGTTGACATAAAGTTATGGCCAGGAAGATCAAGGAGAAGAATTTTTTTTTTCCAGGGCACAGTAGCTCATGCCTATAATCCCAGCACTTTGGGAGGCCAAGGTGGGCAGATCACCTGAGGTCAGGAATTCAAGACCTGCCTCGCCAACATGGTGAAACCTCATCTCTACTAAAAATATTAAAAAAAAAAAAATAGCCAGGCATGATGGTGAGCGCCTGTAATCTCAGCTACCCAGGAGGCTAAGACAGGAGAATTGTGGAACCCGGGAGGCGGAGGTTGCAATGAGCCAAGATCGTGCCACTGCACTCCAGCCTGGGCAGCGAGCAAGAAACCATCCCAAAAATAAATAAATAAGAGAGAAAGAAAAAAAGAAAAAGTAATAAAATCTAAAATGCAATCAATATAATTTCAGAATATGAAAAAACTGACAAAAGGAAGAGGAGATATACTGAATTTATTTATTTATATATTTATCTTTGTTTTTTTTAGAGACAGGGTATTTGTCACACAGGCTGGAGTGCAGCGATGAGATCATAGCTCACTGTGGCCGCCAATTCCTGGGCTCCAGTGATGCTCCCAGCTTACCCTCCCAAATAGCTAGGATGAGAGGCATGTGTTACCATATCCAGCTAATTAAAAAAACCATTGTAGAGGCAGTCTTGCTCTGTTGCCTTGGCTGATCTCGCACTCCTGGCTTCAAGCCATCTTGCCTTAGTTTCTCATGGCACTGGAATTACAGGCATGAATCACTGAACCCAGGCATTAAATTTATTGTAAAACATTTCTGAGATGAAGAAACATACAATGCAGAAGATTGAAAGGTCGTGTTAAATTTTTGAAAGGTTTTAAGTGGACGTAGACATATGGACACATCATCTACAAACATTCCTTAATATCTAAATAAAGAAAACTTCTACTAGACCCCAGAAAGAAAGGAAAATTAACATACTGAGGAAAAACATTACAACTGTATCTCACATTTCATCTTCTACACTAGAAACTAGAAGATGGTGGAATAACATTTACTAGTTACCGTGAATATTAAGTTATTCAACAATCCTATAATTAGCCAAGATGGCATTCACTCATCAGGGCAAAGAGAATCATTGGGACTTGCAAAATTTTGGGTTTTATTATCAATGATCTGTACATAAGAAAATTCTCAAGGAAGAAATGTAATGAAATAAGAAATGAATGAGAAAAATGACCCAAAGAAAAGAGGAGCTGAAAGGTAGAGAGAACACCTTAAACTGTTCAATATACATGCTAAATGCTGGTCATAGAATGCTGCCACAGAAACTCCAATAATAATAAGGAAATAAGCATACAGTTATTTCTCATCTGAACTTAGCCTGTGTGTGCTTGGTGGTGGGGAAGGAGGTAATGTTTCACTGTTTTCGTGAAAGGAGTGTAGGGGTGAAGAAGAATGGGTTACAAAAAATGAAGAAGTGAAACTAATCTAGAAAACGTAATAATACCTGTGGATTGTAATTGAGGTGGGTGCAGAAAGCAGAGGAAAGGAGAAGTCCTTGGTCAGGAAATAATCGGTATCTTTTGACATACAATAATAGAGAACTGAGCATTTTTAAAAAGGTTATCAGCAAGGAAAATACAAACTAAATAAGGAAAGAATAGAAAAAGTACAATAGAAAATTCAACTTTGAAATGATAAAAAGTATAATGAATAGCAAGTGGATCAGACAAAATAAAATAAAGAAAATATAAGAGGAACAACAAAATAAAATAAATAACAGCTAAATGAAAAGGAATAAAATATACCGAATAGATATTCACAATAAATTTGAGCAAGTAGAAAACCATTTAACAACAAACTAATATATAACATCCATTTCTATTCTATTATCAATGAACACATCAAAGGGAAAGCAATAAAGAAAGGTTGAAAATTAAGAGATGATCATAAATATAGCAAACAAATGAAATTTTAACCAAATCAAGTTATACTGGAAAGGTTAACATCTTAAAAGGGAAAAATAGTAGAAAAAAACACTGGAAGGAATTTTATGTAATGAAAACATAAACACTTTTGAAGTTTAACATTAGGCTAGATAATAAATAGGTAATAAGACAAATAAAACAAAAGGAAACTTTATAATAATACAATAGGAATATTCAATGCCACTATGGAGTGTAACAAATCTAGTAGATAAAAAGCAGGACGTACCAGATTTGAATGACAAACAAATATTACTTTCCATTTATATATAAAATGTAAATCACCAAAACACTGAATATGCATTTTTCTAAGTCCAGGTCGCATTTACAAAACTCAAATATGAATTCATCCACAAATAAGTTCTTAACAAAGTGAAACCTAAAAAAATAGCCTAATTCTCTGGTCCTAATCTAATACAATGAGGAAGGAAATGAGAATATGATAAATATATTTCACAACTTGAATATTAAGAAATATATATGCAATAAAAATATATCAAGAAAAAAGGAATTTAAAATATCTAGAAAGTAGAAGAAATATTTCAAATGATCACTTCTAAATCATAGTAAAGTATACTATTATTTAATATTAATAGAAAATACATAAGAATCTATAGACTCAGAAAAATTTAACACTATAAATTAAGCAAAAATATAATATAGAACAATATCACTTATAAATATAGATGCAAAATTTTAAATATAATAACAACATGCTACACTTTATTAAATGTAATCTTTTTTTTTCTAGGTGGAATTTATTTCAGGAATGCAGACCAGTTAAATATTAGGTAATCTGACAACCTACTATATAATAAATTATATTAAACCAAAAATAAAATAATACCATTGGTTGGTGTAAATATACTTGGCAAATATTAACAGGCATTTCAAATAAAAATGCTGAATTTTATAGAAATATTATAAAATATATAAGTAAAATAAAAAGCAATTCTAAATCCCATTAAGAACCATACCTGTAATGGTCAAGGACTAAAGAAATTGAAATTAATATTAAGTGAATAAAGACACCCTTTGTCATTATCATTACTTACTGACTTTATTTAGCAAATAAAATATCAACAGGAAAATAAATACTAGAAATTTTGGAAAATAGTTAAAACTGCACTTCTTTTGCTACTAATATTAATATGTACCTAAAATGTCAAGAATCCTTATAAATATCTACTATAATTTATAAGATAATATGATTTGATATGAGGTAAATATATTCAAAAACAATAGCATTTTCTTTAGACTAGATACGGGAACTCAGAAATATAAAATGGAAAAATTCAAAGTAAAAAATAAGTGTAGATACTTAGGAAATACTTAAACAAAGACATAATACTAACATAAATAAATGGAAATGCTTATATTTTTAAATTTTTGATAAAATAAGCATGTATTATTTTATAACTCAGAAGTTGTTTTTAAATCTAAAAATAATAGATGATTTCCGATAGTAAAGTTCACTGTCACTGTCCTCCTCTTAGATGTGTGTACATTGTTATGAAGTCTGATTGCCATGTTTATGTTGAGGAAAATATCTGTCAATAAATTGATAACTTAATATGTAGGCAAATATTTAAAAGACTGGAAAAAAACACTTACCATAAAGACAGTTTACACATTACCTTTTCCTTATGGGAATGAGGGAAGTAATGAAGTAATGGTATTTGCTTTTCTTTCCAAGATTTTAAACAAGGAATATCCTACTTTTTGCCTTTTCTGTATAATTTTCAATGAAAAGATTATTGTACACTATCATTTGTATGTGATTTGGCACTTAGATTTTATTTTCACATTTTTAAACAATTTTTCAGAATTTTAGAGAGTTTTTTCAAAAAACATTGCCACCAACTTCAATAATTCATACACAGTAATCTTTTTTTCTTCCTCTACTCTCTCTCTCTCTTCTTCTTTTATTTATTTATTTATTTTTTTTTTTGAGACAGACTCTTGCTGTATTGCCCAGGCTGGAGTGCAGTGATGCGATCTAGCTCACTGTAACCTCCGCCTCCCAGGTTCAAGTGATCCTTGTGCCTCAGCCTCCCGTGTAGCTGGCATCACAGGCATGTGCCACTACACCCAGCTAATTTTTGTATTTTAGTAGAGACAGGGCTTCACCATTTGACCAGACTGGTCTCGAACTCCTGACCTGAAGTGATCCATCCACCTTGGCCTCTCAAAGTGCTGGGACTACAGGTGTGAGCCATGGAGCACAGCCTCTTTTTTTCTTTTGGGCCTTAGATACATAGTTCATGGAGTGAGTCTCATCCTTCAATTTATGTCAATTTACCAGTTTGAATGAGGTACCATTCCTGTTTCATTTTTTAGTTAAACTGTCTTCATTGTTAAAATAGACCTTTTGTTTTCCATCATCCATTCATATCTTACATATCTATTAATTAAGGTTTTTAAATATGTGTTTTAAATATGTATAATTTGAGTTTTATGTTTTTTCTCTTTTCTTGAATTGATTTTGAATTATATATACAAAATAAATGATTAAAAAGTACAGTTTACTGGATCAAAATAACAACTATGAAATTTCATGAAATAAATTATCGAATGTATTTACAAAATGTATAGAAGTATAGTTACCAATAGACAAATATCATTTTGAGTGCTTTTGATACAGTTATTTCAATTATCCTTCTGCTTAGTACTTAGCAGTAAAAATATAGAAGATTTAAACCATGTAAGCAATTTAATTTAATAGGCATTCATAAAACTCTGCACCCAAATATCAGCTAATATTACTTTGTTCAAAAGTATATGGCATATTTTAAAAATAGTGATTTTGGATCCTGCAACATTACTGAATTAATTTATTATTTCAAATAGTTTATTGGTGAAGTCTTTTTAAAATGTAAGATGTTATCTACAAACAGAAAAAAATTAATTTCTTCCTTTTCAATGTGGATGCTCTGTTTCTTTTACTTGCTTAATTGTTCTGGCTAGGATTTCTATCACTATGTTGAAAAGAAGTGGTGAGAGTGGGCACCCTTGTTTTCCTAAAGAGCTTTCAGCTTTTCACTACTGAGTATAATTTTAACTGTAAGCTGTCTACATGACCTTTACTATGTTGAGGCACATTACTTCTATACCATATTTGTTGAGAGTTTTTATCATGAAAGAATGTTGAATATTGTCAAATGCTTTTTCTGCATTAATTGAGATGATCATGTGATGTTTAGCCCTTCATTATGTTAATGAGGAGTATCACTTGTATTGCATTGAATAAGTTAATCCATCCTTTCATCCCAGGGATAAATTTTACCTGAATACAGTGCATAATCATTTTAATGTACTGTTGAATCAGTTTGCTATATGTATTTGAGGAAATGTGAATCTATCTTTGCCAAGTTCTTCAGCCTGTAATGTTCTTTTCTTGCAGTGTTCTTGTATGGTGTTGGTATGAGGATAATGCTGGCCTTATGAAAGAGTTTTGAAGTTGTCTCCCTCTTTAATTTTTTTAGACGAATTGAAAAAAGATTAGATTAATCATTATTTAAATGCTTGATAGAATTTATTCATGAAATCACCTTGTTCTGGAATATTCTTTGTTGGGAGATTTTTTGATTACTCATTCAATTTCCTTTTGCTATTGCTCTGTTCAGATTTTCCACTTCCTTGTAATTCAGTTTTGGTAGGTTGTATGTCTCTAGGAATGTATCCATTTCTTCTGGGTTAGACAATTTGTTTGCATATAAGTGTTCATTGTAGTTTCTTATGATTCTTTACATTTTTGTGATATCAGTTTTAATGGCTCCTGTTTCATTTATAATTTTATTTATTTGAGTCATCTCTCTTCTTGGTTAGTCTAGCTAAAAGGATATCAATTTTATTTATCTTTGCAAAAATACAGCTCTATTGTGTTTCTAGTCTCTATTTTATTTCTGCTACAATCTTTATTATTTTCTTCTGTTTGCTGATTTGAGACTTTGTTTATTCTTTCCTTTCCGGTACCATGAGGTGTGAAGCTAAGTTCTTTATTTGAGATTTTACCCTTTCCTTAATGTTGGCTTTTATTGCTATAAATGTTTCTCTTACAACTACTTTTGCTGTATCCCACAAATTTAGCTTACTGAAGATTTATAAGAAGTTCCCTTTGGTGTTATGTTTGCCTCTATCTTTTTCATCTGTGTAGCCTTGTTTTGGTGTCTGTGCATTTGAAGGAACAAACACCTCTTCCAGTCTTACAGACTGGTTTCAGTAAGTAAAGACCTTCTCCTGCTGCATTTCCAGGCTCATCGGATTGCCTTTGGGGTCACGGTTGAGTGGAATTGTAGCTGGATCATGTGGTGCTACTGGGTTCACACTAGGGTCTGCAGTTGGCAGGCCTGTTACTAGGGGTTCAAGTGGGCATTCATCCTGTCTTTTCTCTTGGTAGATTGGAATGCCTCTAACACTTTTATCAGTAAGGCTGACATTGGGATGAGGGTGTACTTCAAGGTCCACAGACAGCAAGCCTTTTATCAGGTGTGTGGACAGTGTGACTTCCTCTGTTCCTTGGGAGGGCTTCCCCTGGGTCGCTGGTTAAGTCTTCAGCCCTAGTCCATGGCTAAGAGGGTCTGGAACCGAGTCACAGGGCTGTCTCTGAGGGAACACACTGGCATGCCTTCTTCTAGGTTAGTGAGCAGATGGAACTACTCTCAGACCACAGCTGTGAGGGGTGGGGGCCACGCTATAGGGTCATTTCAGAATCTGCTTTGACTGGGGTCTGCAAGCCTGTCCTGGGGACACAATGGGCACTAGTTCCCTGTGTGAGCAGTGCTGCTTTCCGACCGCAGCCAAGAAGGGCTGGGATTGTATTACAAGGCTGTTTCAGGGTCCACAGCTGGAACCAAGGTCAGCGGGCCTGTCATGCAAGCACAAGTGGGCATGACTTCTCTCAGATCCAGTGGTGGATGGTTCTCATAGCAGGACCAAGGCCAAATGAGACTGTAGCTGAGTCCACAGGGTGACAGGGCATTTCTGTATCTGGATTCAGGAGTAAAGTAGTTGAGCCTACCACCTGTGGGGAGTTCTGTCCTCTTAAAAGAGTCTTCTGAGGTCTTGGGCTTTACCAGGTTTCCTACCCAAATCCCAAAGCTCCCACAAAGGCTCTTTTGTCCATGGATGGCTGTAAAATTATTGTTGCTTTGGGGGAATATGAACAGGGAACCTCCTATGCTGCCATCTTGCTGATATCACTGCACAGATTGTTTTGTTAAAGACTAATAATAAAGCCCGGCATCTGGTGATATTAATCAATTATTGAAGACAAATGAACCAAGTTGGAAATAAAAAGCTTTCAAAGGTGGAAAAAATATAATATATAATACTGTTAAAATATTTGTGCCAGTAAGTTTAAAAACAGATGAAAAGGATAAAATCTTACAAAGAATATAACTAGTGAAATCTTACAAAGAATTAAAAAGCCCCTAAAATTACAGAAACATTAAAGACTTGAAAAAATAGTTAGAATATCAACTCAGGTTGGTATGAAGGTGAATTCAGATAAAGTATCAAAGAAGAGATAATTCAAGTCTTATATAAACTCTTCCAAAAAAGAAAGAATAAGAGAAACTCTGTTTCGTCTCTCTAAGATAATCTTGTTTGTCAAAGCAATCAAAATTATAAACTAATCTTGCTAATGAACACAGATGCAAAGCTTTTAACAAATACCCACCCAATCTAGGATGACTTTTAAAAGACAATGAAGCTATTTTTAAAAATATGTAACTGATTATACAACAGGCTTAAAGGAAAATATGTTCAAATGATGCAGAAAAAGTAATATATTTCACCTTTCTTTCTTGAAACTAATAAAATCTTATAACTTAGAAAATTAGCAATATTAATAGAAGACAGCATGCTAAAAACAAGTACCTATCAAACTTTACAACAGTTATAACACTAGTGAAGAATATGCTAATATTTTTAAGTCATCAACAAAAATCAAAATCTGACATAATTCCTATTGAACATGTATTGGTGGACTTAGCCAAGTAACAATTTCAGAAAATTATATGAAAGCGATAAGGGTTGGAAAGAAACAAAACCGTTACTATTCATTTTTCATTACAAATGATTATATCATTTGTGAAATTCCTATAATTTCCAATAAAATCTATAGTTCCATTGAGGTTTTCTGTTTACAAAATGACAGAAGATCAATATTTCTATTTCACATTTCTATACACCAACAGAGATTCTTAAAAATAATTAAGAATATGTTATTAAAATAGCAATATAAATTTTGTAGTATTCTTGTATTCTTGGACATGTTACTCAGTTTAATTATTTTCATGTCCCTCTAGAAATTATTGGTTCCAATATTTGCTCCTTTCAGACCAATATCTAGATGGAAGATGCTATTAATGTTTTGAGCATCCCTATGTGATATGTCTTCTCCCAACCAGATAATCATGTTAACCCTCTCTTCATAATCAAGTCTACCTGTGAAAGTTGCAATGTAAATTTCAACGCACCACCATGGCAATTATGATCCCTTACCCTTTGATTGTTTTCCCTAAAATGTCACATAGAATGAAAAAT
The DNA here is from genome assembly GCF_000951045.1 of Mandrillus leucophaeus. Lineage (NCBI taxonomy): Eukaryota > Metazoa > Chordata > Mammalia > Primates > Cercopithecidae > Mandrillus > Mandrillus leucophaeus. The sequence continues at coordinate 563,097 of NW_012103832.1, forward strand.
CTTTCTGACAACCAAACACTCTAGGCTTATAAAATTCTGAAAGGCCATTTATAGGGGACAGAGCTGCTATCACTTCTTTTTGTGAAATACTTTTTCCTGAGGATTCCATTCCAGTATTAGGCCATGCCACTTTGGTCCATTCCAGGTAATATATAAAGTCTTATCAATCCCACCTTTAGAACTTATTGTTACTCACCCTCAAGCATACCAAGACTGTATTTTACTGTTCTCTTCTGAACCCAGATTTCATGATTCCATTTTGACAACTCTGCCTTGACAATCAAGATTCAAGGTTTGAAAAAAGAACTGACATGTTCCATAGGAGTGGTTCAAGTTTCATGATACCACAGATGTCAGTCCAATTTTAGGGTCAGGGAGAGCTCACATTTCACTCTTAAAGGATTTTAAAAATGTGCTACAGCCTTTCGTGGAGCACATTTAGAAGAGTTTGTAAAGGCGAGTCTTAGTGAATTTAAGCTCACCCCAACTCAGTGTTTAAGCAGCTGTGCTGACCCACCCACACCTAAATCCAGTGTGTGGAAACTGAATAAAAGGATGTCTTATAATATATCACAGTTGGATGAATAACTCATACTGCTCAATTGAATTCATATTTTGCTCTTGTTCCTATGCTTCTTAGATTTCCAATTCACTGACTTCACTGCTTATTCTATTTGCCTTCTCAGCAGACCTCAGTATATAACTCTCTTCTGATTATTAACACAACTTTCCTCTTGAATATAGCCTTGTATCTTTGTTTCAGAAATACTCTTGTAATTTCTTTTAGGAATGCTACTTCAATCTGACTTTATCTCTTGTGAACCTCCAGGTCACAGGTGATCCGGAAGCCCGTTCAATTGGTCTTTTTTGTCTCAGAGACAAATCCTAAATAGTGAAGAATACTGCAGTCAACGAACAAAGTTAATAATTAGTTAAGAAAAAGGGTGGTGAGAAAGAATCAAACTTTGATGTCCATTTCTTGCTGTGAGAAGGAACTTAGAGCTTACCCTTATAGCAATGATGATAATATAGGTTTTGGAAGATAGATAGTTACATGCAGAGACATTTTATAAACCACATCAATCTAGAGTTGATGTGAAAAATGGATTAGAAGGGAGAGCTGGGGAAAATGGGATCAGATAGACTAATACTTACCAAAGAAATGCTTCTGCTTATGAAGGAAATTTTAGACTGAACCATTCACTGAATGATGAACAAAGTATTAGAAAGATTATAACTTTACCAAACCATAATTTAGAGAAATGCTACGGTGATTAATGGATTTCTGTGAACTACACAGTCACTGCTTTAAAAAAATACTGAAAATGTGGCTGATCGCTCCACTAATTAAAAGCATATGGAAATAAAATAGAAATATATCTTAAGGTTTGTGATAATTATGTATGGGTGTTTAAATATAAGCATTGGGTGCTGTTTAGTATATGGTTTCCACTGGGCCACGTAATTCTTCACTGTCAACACACTGCTTATATGAATCTTAACCAACTCACCATTGTTATGCAGAAACAAAGGATAAGTGGAGCTGCATCATTAGAGGAAAACTGAGAAACAAAAGCTCTCATACCATCTAATGGCTAAGAGAGATTTCAGTTACAGATAAGGTGATAAGTCAGCAACTACTGCCTTCACTCATTTGCCAAAATGCATTCAGGCTCTAAAATTATATTCTAAACAATTTTTCCTTTAACCAAAGGGAAGAGACAAGAGTAAGAGAATCTATTGCAAATGGCAGACAGTTCAATATTTTTGTTCATTACAATAATATGTAAAATATATTTTCATCTGTATCTGTGTACATATATGTATTATATGTATTTATGAATATGTGTGTAGTTGTATACATTTATATATGTGCATTTCTGAGGGCTCTTGCAATTCTAAGTCTCAATCCAGCAAATCAGCACTTATTTGTGAGGATACAACCAACAAGTATGTCTTAAAAAGTAGATGTTTCCCAGGACACCACCATGTATATCAGCAACTCAACCATCAGTAGTTCATTCATTTAGTCTTTCAATCATTTAAGCATATTGAATGTCTACTCTTATTTTAGGCAATATGCTAGGTATCCAAGTTACAGAAATCAATAAGAATTATCTCTTTACTTGATGACCTTAAGGTTTATTATATAAAGTGGTTCTATGGAGAGTGATAATAAAGTTCAACACTGATGTCATGACTTTGAGTGAATATATTTGAAGAGAAAGTATAGCTGTTTCTTTAAATTATCAGTTTTTGAGTTAGTCTACCTAGATCTGAATCCTACCCTCATGACCAGCTATTTTTAGTATAACTTTGGAAAATTTAATTCAACTCTTTATACTTATGTTTCTTCATCAGAAAAGTCTAGATGGTAATTAACATTTTTTCATTTTTTTATAAGTATTTAATTGCATAATCTAGATAAAACCTAGATAAAAACCTAGGCATAATCTAGTTAAAAACTGTAAGATTAATACTAATAATGAACATTTATTATGATTATTACTAAGAATTGCATTCTATTTTAGGAATATTTTCATACAAATATCTTACTACTAATGAAAAAAGGATATTATTTTACTAATGAGTATTCACATGGTAGTTAATAATTTTTTTAAATAATTTTAATAGCATGCTTATGATGAGTATTCCAAGTGGTCATAAGATATACTCAAATTCATGACTTTATAATTCATCTGCTTTTGTGTTTGTTGTTTAATATTAAGTAAAATGGGCTCAAGATCAAAGACAGAATATTACACATCTGTATCTGCTTGTTACACACACAAATGCAAAATATGTTCAATTGGCAGCATATGTTAGAGTGAACACCAATATGTTTTGATAATAATTTCATTGTTGGATGTTCTGCAGAGGCCTGATCTGTATTGTATTTTATTAAGATGAATGTGCTTTAGTTTGTTCAACCAGTCATGGTATAATATTTGGCTAATGTTTTTATTGCATGCCATCTGTGTGGGCAGTAAGGTTGTCCAATAACACACAAAATGTCACTGTTTTGAATAGACAACTAATTGAGATTTAATCAGATGGATATTTTATGTCAACTAAATGCTAGTTGATTAATGAAAACATATTTTTGATACTTAATAACTGTGTAAAAATGGGACATGATTAGCTTAAAACTCCGTGCATTATGCACAAAATGTAGACTGTCTCATGAATACATGCATGCCGAACAGTGTGGTAGAACCTGATGCATTTAAATAGCATTAAAATAAATGTCACCCTGCAACTTAAGGAATAGCAACACTATTTGTTTGGAAATGATTCTAATATCTGGATCTCTCTGACCCCTCTTCGTACTGTCATAAAACAGCATATTTTTTTTCTCTGCAGCCAAGAAGAAATGTAAATGTACCCACTCCCACTGTGACAAATAATCAGCTCCATATATGCAAACCCAGAAGCAGTGCTAACTATCAAAACAATTGTAAGAATCACAGGAGAACACGCTTGGGCAGATGTTTTGAAAACAAAACAACTTGCTGAAATTTAACATCTCTCAAGAAAATTCAACGAAATGAAACAGCTTTACTCTCCATTTTTCTTTCTTTCACGTTTTCCGTGCTACCTCCTGGAGAAACCAATTTTCATTCTGGGTACATTTCACTTTTGGTACCTATTTCAGGTTTACCCCCAAATATATGTGTACATGCCATTCCCTTGTGGTGAATGAGAATTCCCTTTTCCCTGAAAGATTTTTTTCTTACTTGAGACTATAATAAAATTCTGTTCATAGGAGAGATTAGCTCTTACATGCCATACTCTTATCACTTATATCAAACAAATGGTGATTGCTTCCCCCCAACCCTTTCTCTGCTGTTGTTTTCTCACTAGATTAAAGAGAAATCAACTATAGGATAAAGGATTGAATAACCCCTACACAGAATCAGGCCCAGGACTTTGCCTAGTGTGGATCCAGATCCTTAGTACCTCAAAGCACTCTTTACCTTGCAGAAAACACTTGGTAAATGCATCTTTGGAGCACTCACATTTGGTATCATGACTGAAGCCACAAGTAAAGAGAGAGATGTAATATTTACCTAAGTGTTGTTCTATTTAACGCCTAACTGTGACCTTCAAGAACCTGAGATGTCTCCTGCTGGTTTTCTATCTTCAGTCACCAACATACCAGATAACTCATTTAAATACTCAATGCAATCCCAAACCTTTAAGATGGATTTTCTTTCCATATATTTATAACAAAGTGACAAAATTAGATATTAGACAAATATGTCTGTATGATCAGGTAAATAACTTAATGATACCCTGTGTCTAATCAATAATCTATCTAGCTCAGAAATTTTCCAAGGTTAAGAACTTTCAGGCAGGTATCCCCGATTTCATGTTAAAACCTGGCTAACTTGTGAGTTAAGTTCAGTGTCTTTGAGTCTGTATTTTCAGCTTTCAGTAGCACTTTGGATAATGATACTATTAAATTTGTCAGTTGCTGGTTTTATTTGACAAAAGTAGTGCTTATTTCAGTGTGAGACTTGAGTCCTACATTATGTACATTTGTGTGTGTGTGTGTGTGTGTGTGTGTGAATAGATAATCCTATTTGGCAATGACTTCCATACCTAAAATGTGTTGCCCAACCTTCCTTAAACTCTTAAAATTATTTTATATCTGGAATTTTACTATTTGTACTCTTTTTTCCTAATAATGTTTTAAAATATAGGTAAGCCTAAAGACAACATGGTTTACAATGAAGCATCACTATTGACATTGACATCTAGTCATATGAACTGTTTCTTAATTCTTATCTCTATAGAGTACACATGATGAAAATAATCCACCTACAAAGAGAAATATTTCATAATCTTTGGAAAAAGAGCATGTATTTTTAGTCCCATTGAATTACTAGATAAATTAATTTATGAATGAAAAGTTTAGCAAGGTATATTTGTGTTCATAGAATTGAAATTTCTTTCTCCAAATACATTTTTAAAACATGTATTATATCAAAATAGGCACCAAAGAATGAAATCTCAACAATTGTGGTTGCAGAATGTCTTCAGGGTGTCGATAACATTGGCAGACTTTTGTACCCTGACACTGCAGATTTTACTCCAACAGGTAACGTACTTTGGCTAAAAACTGCACCCCTGACTTCTTCCAAAACTCTTGAGAAAAGTCTATCGGGTCCTAGAGATTTATTTACATCAAATTTCCAGCATTTTTTTTCTGATTTTATTGCTTTTTAATGAATTCTTTTCTCCTCTTATTTTTTCTTTCTTTAATACCTATTAACTGGGCAGCAATATTGAAAAATAAATAATGGTGGTATCAAAATAATAATGTTAAAAAATAATTTATTCTAGAAGCATGAAACACTTCAAATTTAAAGAATGCCACTAGTATATTTTTCAGTTTTGGAATTCTTCAAATAGAAATGAAAAATGCATACATATTTCAGGGGAAAAGGACAGTCCCTCCTCTCATACAGACAGGAACATACACACAGACAAATATACAAAAATTCCAGACAGTTTTCTATAGAAGATGTATAGTAGAGATTGTATGATAACCAACAGAGATTAGTAAAATAAACTTGAATATCCTTAATGCAATACACCACGGTTTTTAAGCAATTTTTTAAATTCTTAATTGACTCTTCTAAGCAGAGTACATATGAAGCCTCATTTATATATTAAACCTACATAATTATTCTTAAAGTTAAAATAATTTTAAATGTTGGATATTCCAGTCCCAAGGTTATTTTGATCATATATACTTTTTATGGATACTATTTTTTTTTAGTTTCCCTTTAAGTTTTTAACTTTGAAATTATTCAAAATATGGTGAGATATGGTTTGAATATTTGTTCTCTGGAAATCTCATGTTAAAATGTAATTCCCAGTGTTGGAAGTGGGGTCTGGTAGGAGGTGATTAGATCATGGGGGTGGATTCCCCGGGAATGGCTTATCACTATCCCCTTGGTGATCAGTTAGCTCTTGCTCAGTTAGTTCATGTGAGACCTGGTTGTTTAAAAGTGTGTGGCACCTCCACCTTTGCTCTTTTGCTCCACCTTTTGCCATGCGAGATGCCTGCTCCCCATTCACCCTCCACCATGATTGTAGGCTTCCTGAGATTCTCAACAGAAGCAGATACCAGCACCACATTTGTACAGCCTGCAGAAATGTGAGCCAATTAGACCTTTTTCCTTTATAAATCACCCAGCCTCAAGTATTTTTTATAGCAACACAAACAGCCTAACACATGGTGTTAAAGTAAGACATAATAAACTAAAAAATTTACGCTGTGTGTAAAAAATGTGCATTAAGCAAAAATACTTAAAGGTATTAACAGTTTGAGAACAACAAATTTCTCAAAGCATTATTAACATTGTCTTAAGTAGTATTTGTGTTAGACTTATGATTTTACAAATGTTCTAATGATACTGTCATTCTAATACCATTAAATTTAAGATTTATATTTAGTTGCACTAACCCACTAATTCTAAAATGTGTTCAATATTAGTTCCAGTTTACATGAGGAGAGTAATGCTGATATATCATCATCATTACACAGTCACAAAGGTTCACCGCCTAGATATAAACCCAGATATATCTATTGTCAAATTTCATGCTGTTTTCATTCTGATACATTTTCTTTGTATACTAATCACACACATCCTTTGCAGCCATTCACTGTATTTAGATATCCCTTATCACCTGGTTTGCATGGTACTTAAATAGCAAGATGCAGGGAGCAAGTTGGAAATTAGGTAAGAAGGAACTTTTTTTTTTTATCACGAAGAGTTAGAACAACCAACATTTCTTTTGTATTGGGTATGCCAGTATAAGCATGGATTAAGGTGGACAGCGTAAGTGTACTGGAAGAAATATTAGGTCTCTGTCAGATGTGACTCTTTAGGAAGACAGACAGATTGATAACTGCTATGCATATCTACACTCAATATTCTTTTCACTTTTCAGTGTATTTTGTACATTTTATTTCATGCATCATTTTCAATCCTGTGTTTCTGGTTATCTGAGTCTTTCCACAGATTAGAGCCAAGCAAAACTGAAAGACTGACAGCTTTCCTCTAGAAAATATATTTAGATTATAGAATTCCCTTGAAATGTCGAACAAGAGGCTGTCATACAGAGCCTGGTTAGATTATTCAAGTCATCAGCTGTGAAATTAGTGTATTTAGTTTAAACTGCTCAGTTCTCCTAAGAGCCTCTCTTTATTCATGGAGATTTCTGTAAAGCATGAATACAACATCACAAGTCCTTTACAGATCTAAATTGATTGGCTCTATCCAACAATTGAAATAAATATCAGATCGTTGGTTCAGTCTTAAAAAAAAGTAGAACAGAAAACTAGAATTACTAGTTTGTTAAGTAATGAAGAAAAATGTTCTATATCTCTTAGTCATTGTACTTACTCCTCTTTTATTTTCTATCTCAATGAATCATAAAATCATTCACCCTAGAAAAAGAAAAACCTGTAAATCTGATCCCATGTCTCCCACATCTTGTCTTCCTATATTTAACCATCAAGTCCAGTAGTTTAAACCTCTTCATGTTTCCTAAGTCTTCACCATTTATCTCTACGTTTCCACTACTACTGACTTACTCTGTTTGTCTTTCTGTCATAGCTTGCTTAGTATTCTGTCTTTGAGTACAATGTAAACTATCTTCGATAGCCTGGCTAGTGATTGTTTAAATTACATTACTGATAATGTCAAATTTAAAATATTTATTTCTCTCCTCATCACTTCTTAGATCAACTGCAAGTTTCTAAACATTTCTCATTAAAGTATGACATGATCTGGGGCTAGGATCTGGTGCCTAGTCTTAGATCTCATAATTCTACTACTCCTTCCACTTCCCCTGCAACCTCCTCCACCCTGATCCCACTTAAGTTTAGGCATATAGAGCTACTTGATATTTCATGACTCATGACATGTCAGGTTTATTTGTTGATTAGTGATAGGGCAAAGACTATAACACAGAAATTTACCTTTTCAATTTAGAAGTCTCTCCAGTGTGCCACAGCATTAGTTTTATCTGTATTACCCACATCATGAACTGCCTTGATAATCTGTCTAATGTTGTCAGTTGGGTGTTAAAGTCCCCCACTATTATTGTTTGCCTGTCTAAGTCATTTCATAGGTCTAGTAGTACTTGCTTTATGAATCTAGGTTGATATAAATACATATTCCAATGTTAGGTGCATGTATATTTAGGATAGTTAAGTCTTCCTGTTGAGATAAACCCTTTATCATTATCTAATGTTATTCTTTGTCCATTTTTACTGTTGTTAACTTAAAGTATATTTTATCTGATATAAATATAGCAACCCCTGCTCTTTTTTGTTTTCTGTTTGATTGGTAGATCTTTCTCCAACTCTTTACTTTGAGCCTCTGTGTGTGCTTATGCGTGAGATGGGTATCTTGAAGATAGAAAACAGATGGGTCTTGTTTTTCCTTCATCTTGCCTCTCTGTGCTTTAAGTGGGAGTGTTTAGATCATTTACATTCAAGTTTAATATGGCTATGTGAGGTTGTGAAGTTGTTGATTGCTTTGTAGCTTCTATTGTATTGTCACTTTATAGCATCTGAGGGCTACATAATTAATTGTGTTTTTGTAGTAGCAGGTATCATTCTTTCATTTGTACATTTAGAATTCCCTTCAGGATCTCTTAGAAAGCTTTTCTAGTGGTAACAAGTTCCCCTAGTGCTTGCTTATCTGGAAAGAGTTTTTATTACTCCTTCACTTATATAGCTTAGTTTGGCAGCATATGAAATGGTTAGTTGTGATTTATTTTCTTTAATAATTCTGAAAATAGATCTCAATTTATCCTGGCTTGCAAGGTGTCTGCTGAGAAGTCCACTGTTCACCTGATGGAGTTCCCTTTTTATGTGATCTGACCTTTTACTGTGGTTGCAGGACCCCACTGCACTGCAATCCCTGCACAGGGAGGGTGGGGCAGCTCAGACTGCTAATCCAGACATATAGATTATCCAGATACCTGGAGATATGCCTTGGAGTGGAGCAGAGAAGTCCTCATTTCACCATGGTTTCTACACAAGAAAGGTGAAGCAGCTTAGGCTGCAGATCCAGGTAAGCAGGTGCTTCAACTGCCTGGATAAATGCCTGGGTGTGGAGTGGAGAGGATCCCACTGCACCATGGTCTCTGCATGGGAAGGGTGGGTCAGCTCATGCTGCTTTTCTGGGTGAGCAAGTGCTTTCAATTCCTTGAGATAAGCCTGGGAATAGAGTAGAGAGGGCCATCACCCACCAGGATCTCTCCACAGGAGGAGTGGTGTGATTCATGATGCTGTTCTTGGGGAGCAGGTGCTCTCAATTCCTGGAGATCTGCCTGGGAATGGGGCAGAGAGGGCCCATACTGCACCATAATCTATGCACAGGAAGGGTGGGGTGGCTGAGGCTGCTGAATTGTGTGAACACAATTATAGCATCTGAGTGGTCTGAAAGGTTGAAGATTTGCCTGGGTGTGGTGCAGAGAGGGCACCACTGAAACACAATCAAATCAACAGAATAGTGAGGTGGCTCAACCTTCTGATCCAGGCAAGTCTGTGCTCCAAATGCCAGGATTTCTGCCAAGGGATGAAGTGAAGAGGGACCTGCGGCACCATGATCTTAGGGGAGCGACCTGGGGCACTCAGAAATGATATAAGCAGATAGGTTTCAGGTCACCAAGCAGGCCTTACCTTAAGTCTCATTGCCCAGGAGAAACCACAGCTTTAGCAGTCCTCCTCCCAGCTGAGGCCTGTGACAGGGGAAAGCACAATTCCAGCACCTACTGATGAGTGCTTTCCACAATTCTGACTGTGGAGGCCCCTACTCTGCTCCAGGGCGAGTGCTCCAATCTCTGGCCTGAAGCTAAAGTGCCTGCACAACCACACTGCCAGGTCACCAACGAATGGCTGACTTTGTATGGACCTGGATTCAAAATGGTGTCCTGCTCTCAGTCCTGGGTCTGGGAAAATGCCTGCAGCTTTTACCATTGTTTTACCTTGCAGCATCTCCAAGCCTCTCCCAAGTTAGCTCCAGAGATTGAAGGAAACAAAATGCTCTCCCTGGACATGACCGGTTTGGATCCCCAGTGGAAAGGTGGGTCACAGAGGGAAGTTCTCTACCTCTCTCATGTACTGGTGCTTCACTCAATTTTATTAGGCAGATGCCATCATAGGGGCTGTTTGGCTATGTTCTCCTCCCCAGGATCTTCAGGATCTGAGGTATCCTTTACAATTCTGGTGTGTTCTCATTTTCCTTCTTGATTTAAAGATCACGGTTAAAAAAGCATGTTCTAACCCAATGCAAAGAAGCTGAGAACCTTTATAAAAGGTTACAGGAACTGCTAAATAGACCAGTTTAGAGAGGAACATAAATGATGTGATGGAGCTGAAAAGCATAGCACAAGAAATTCGTGAAGCATACACAAGTATCAATAGCTGAATTGATCAAGAGGAAGAAAGGATATCAGTTTGAAGACCACCTCACCAAAATAAGGCATGCAGACAAGGTTAGACAAAAAAGAATGAAAATAAATGAACAAAGCCTCCAGGAAATATGGGACTGTGTGAAAAGACCGAACCTATGATTGATTGGAGTACCTGAAAAAGATGGGAGAATGAATCAAGTTGGAAAACACAATTCAGTATGTTATCCAGGAGAACTTGGCCAACCTAGCAAGACAGTCCAACATTCAATTTCAGGAAATACAGAGAACACCACTGAGATACCCCACCAGAAAATCAACCCCAAGATACAAAATCATCAGATTCTCGAAGGTTGAAATGAAGGAAAAAATGTTAAGGGGAGCCATAGAAAAAGGCCAGGACACCTACAAAGGGAAGTCCATCAGACTAGCAGCAGATCTCTCAGCAGAAACCCTACAAGCCAGAAGAGAGTGGGGGCCAATATTCAAAATTCTTATAGAAAAGTATTTTCAATCCAGAATTTCATATCCAGCAAACCAAGCTTCATAAGTGAATGAGAAATAAAATCCTTTGCAGACAAACAAATGCTAAGGGATTTCATCAGCACAAGACCTGCCATGCAAGAGCTCCTGAAGGAAGCACTAAATATGGAAAGGAAAAATCAGTACCCGGCACTGCAGAAAACACACCAAAATATAAATAACAATGGTACTATGAAGAAAATGCATCAACCAATGTGCAAAATAACCAGCTAGCATCATGATGACAGGATCAAATTAACACATAACAATATTAATCTTAAATGTAAACGTGCTAAATGCCCGAATTAAAAGACACAGACTGGAAAACTGGATAAAGAGTCAACACCCATCAGTGTGCTGTATTCAGGAGACCCATCTCACATGCAATGCCACACCCAGGCTCAAAATAAAGGATTGGAGGAATATTCACCAAGCAGATGGAAAGCAAAAAAAAAATTAATAAATAAAAATAAGGGGCTGCAATCCTAGTCTCAGACAAAACAAATTTTGAACCAACAAAAATCAAAAAAGACAAAGAACTACATTATCTAATGGTAAAGGGATCAATGCAACAAGAAGAGCTAACTATTCTAAATATATATATGCACCCAATACAGGAGCATCCAAAGTCGTATAACAGGTTCTTAGAGAACTAAAAAGAGACTTAGACTCCCACACAATAATAGTGGGATACTTTGAAACCCTACTGTCAATATTAGACAGATCATTGATATAGAAAATTAAGAAAGATATTCAGGACTTGAACTCAGCTCTGGATCAAGTGGACATAAGAGACATCTACAGAACTCTCCACCCCAAATCAACAGAATATATATTCCTCTTAGGGCCACAAGGCACTTATTCTAAAATCAACCATGTAATTGGAAGTAAAACACTCCTCAGCAAATGCAAAGGAACTGAAATCATAACAAACAGTCTCTCAGACCACAGCACAAAAAAAAAAAAAAAATTAGAATTCAGGATTAAGAAACACAGTCAAAACTACATAATTTCCATGAAAATTGAGCAACCTGCTCCTGAATGATTCCTGGGAAAATAATGAAGTTAGGGCAGAAATCAAGAACTTACCTGAAACCAAGGAGAACAAGGAGACAACATACCAGAATCTCTAGGACACAGGTAAAACAGTGTTAAGAGGGAAATTTATAGCAATAAATGCCCACATTAGAAAGCTGGAAAGATCTCCAATTTATACCCTAACATCACAATTAAAAGAACTAGAGAAGCAAGAGCAAACAAATCCAAAAACTAGCAGAAGACAAGAAACAGTTAAGATCAGAGCAGAACTGAAGGAGACGGAGACATGAAAAACCCTTCAAAAAAATCAATGAATCCTGGAGCTGTTTTTTGAAAACATTAATAAAATAGATAAGGTTAGATAGACTATTAAAGAAGAAAAGATAAAAGAATCAAATATACCCAATAAAAAAATGATAAAGGGATGTGACTACTGACCCCACAGAAATACAAACTATAATCAGAGAATACTATAAACACCTCTGTGCAAACAAACTAGAAAATCTAGAAGAAACGGATAAATTCCTGTTTATCCAGATACATCCTCCTAAGACAAAACCAGGAAGAAGCTGAATCCAATAATAAGTTCTGAAATACAGACAGTAATTAATAGCCTACCAACCCAAAAAAGCTCAGGACCAGATGGATTCACAGCCAAATTCTACCAGAGGTACAAGTTCAAGATGGTATCATTTTTTTCTGAAACTAATGCAAACAATTGAAAAGAAGGGAGTCCTCCCTAACTCATTTTATGAGAATAGCATCATCCTCATACAAAAACGTGGCTGGCAGAGACACAACAATAAAAGAAAACTTCAGGCCAATATCCCTGATGAACATTAATGCAAAAATCCTCTATAAAATACGGCAAACCAAATCCAGAAGCACATCAAAAAGCATATCCAACATGACCAAGTTGGCTTCATCCCTGGGGTGCAAGGTTAGTTCAACATACACATATTAATAAATGTAATTCATCACATGAAAAGAGCCAATGACAAAAACTACATGATTATCTCAATAGATGCAGAAAAGGCCTTAGAAAAAAAATGTAACATCTCTTCATGTTAAAAATTTTCAATAAACTTGATATTGATGGAACATATATCAAAATAATAAAAGCTACTTATGACAAACCCATAGCCAATATCATATTGAATGGATAAAAGCTGGAAGCATTCCCTTTAAAAACTGGCACAAGACAGGGATGCCCTCTCTCACCACTGCTATTCAACATAGTACTGGAAGTTCTGGCCAGAGCAATCAGGCAAGAGAAAGAAATAAAGGGTATTCAAATAGGAAGAGAGGAAGTCAAATTGTCTCTGTTTGCAGATGACATGATTGTATATTTAGAAAACCCCATCATCTCAGCCCAAAACTCCTTAAGCAGATAAGCAACTTCGGCAAAGTCTCAGGACACTAAATCATTGTGCAAAAATCACAAGCATTCCTATACACTAACAATAGACAAGCAAAAAGTCAAATCATGAATGAATTCCCATCCACAATTGCTACAAATGGAATAAAATACCTAGAAACACAGTTTACAAGGGACGGGAAGGACCTCTTCAAGGAGAACTACAAACCAGCGCTCGAGGAAATGAGACAGGATGCAAACAAATGAAAAAGCATTCCATCCATGCTCATGGATAGGAAGAATCAATATCATAAAAATGGCTACAATGCCCAAAGTAATTTATAGATTCAATGCTATTCCCATCAAACTACCACTGACATTCTACACAGAATTAGAAAAAAACTAGTTTAAATTTCATATGAAACCAAAGAAGAGCCCATACAGCCAAGACAATCCTAAGCAAAAAGAACAAAGCTGGAGACATTATGCTACCTGTCTTTAAACTATACTAAAAGGCTACAGTAACCAAAACAGCATGGTACTGATTCCAAAACAGACTAGACCAACGGAACAGAACAGAGACCTCAGAAATAACACCACACATCTATAGCCATCTGATCTTTGACAAACCTGACAAAAAAAAGCAATGGGGAAATGAATCCCTATTGAATAAGTGGTGCTGGAAAAACTGGTTAGCCATATGCAGAAAATTGAAACTGGACCCCTTCCTTACACCTTATACAATAATTAACTCAAGATGAGTTAAAAACTTAAATGTGAAACCTAAAACCATAAAAACCCTTGGAGAAAACCTAGGCAGTACCATTCAGGACATAGGCATGGGCTAAGACTTCATGACTAGAACACCAAAGCAATTGCAACAAAAATTAAAATTGACAAATGGGATCTAATTAAACTGAAGAGCTTCTGCACAACAAAAGAAACTATCATAAGAGTGAACAGGCAACTTACAGAATGGGAGAATACTTTTGCAATCTACCCATCTGACAAAGGTCTAATAGCCAGAATCAACAAGGAACTTAAATAAATGTACAAGAAAAAAATAAACAACCCAATCGAAAGTGGGCAATGGATATGAACAGACACTTCTCAAAAGAAGACATGTATGTGGAAACAAACATATAAAAAACGCTCATCATCCCTGATCATTAGAGAAATGCAAATCAAAACCATAATGAGATACCATCTCAGGCCAGTCAGCATGGTGAAGATTAAAAAGCCAAGAAACAACAGATGCTTGCAAGGCTGTGGAGAAATAGAAACACTTTTACACTATTGGTGGGAATGTAAATTAGTTCAACCATTGTAAAAGACAGTGTGGCAATACCTCAAGGACCTAGAACCAGAAATACCATTTAACCCAGCAATCCAATTACTGGGTATATACCCAAAGGATTATAATTCATTCTACTATAAAGACATATGCACACGTACGTTTACTGCAGTACTATTTACAATAGCAAAGATGTGGAAACAACCCAAGTGCCCATCAATGAGAGACTGGATAAAGACAATGTGGCACATATACACCATGGAATGCTATGCAGCTATAAAAAGGAATGAAATCATATCCTTTGCAAGGACATGGATGAAGCTGGAAGCCATCATTCTCAGCAAACTAACAGAACAGAAACCCAAACACCGCTTATTCTCACTCATAAATGGGAGGTGAACAATGAGAACGCATGGACACAGGGAGGGGAATAACCCACACTGGGGCCTGTCAGGGGTTGCCGGGCAAAGGCAGGGAGAGCATTAAGACAAATACCTGGTTGGGTGTGGTGGCTCACGCCTGTAATCCCAGCACTTTGGGAGGCCGAGGAGGGCGGATCACAAGGTCAGGAGATCGAGACCACGGTGAAAGTCCGTCTCTACTAAAACTACAAAAAATTAGCCGGGCGTGGAGGCAGGCTCCTGTAGTCCCAGGTACTCAGGAGGCTGAGGCAGGAGAATGGCGTGAACCCGGGAGGCAGAGCTTGCAGTGAGCCGAAATCGCGCCACTGCACTCCAGCTAGGGGACAGAGCCAGACTCAGTCTCAAAAAAAAAAAAAAAAAGACAAATACCTAATGCATGTGGGGCTTAAAACCTAGATGATGGGTTGATAGGTGCAGCAAACCACCATGGCACATGTATACCTATGTAACAAACCTGTACATTCTGCACATGTATCCTGGAACTTAAAGTGAAATAAAAATAAATAAAATAAAGTAAATAAAGCTCACAGAGTTGTTCTTTATGTACTATTTTGCTCTTCTCAAGTGGCTGAGGCATGCTAAAAGCCTCTAATCACAATCTTGAAAACAAAAATATATGATTTATTAAAGGTAAATATATTCAGCTGATAACACCAAATACTTACATTAATTCAAGTTTAACTCAATCCTCATTGCTACATTTGATATCACCTCTAGTAAAAAGAAAACAAAAATTCTAAAATCTTTCTGAGGTTTAGAATCCAACTAATATTTCCTTTCCCTCTCCAATTGAAATGACCAATGAAGAAATGACAAGGACCATTTGAAAGATATGTTTCTAAGTCTGATCCAAAAGAGAAAAAAAGAAAGTCCCTGGTCATGGGCTACAGATTTGCATGGCACCTCATGAACCGAATCCAGCTTCTAGATTCCCTTTCTTCCCTGAACTCAAGGGTGAAGATACAGAATTCTGAATTTCAGGAAAGCTATGCAGGGAGAAGAGTACCTGAGATCCTTTCAAGTCAGTAGCAACAGAGGTCTTTTTTTGTTTTATTTATTTATTTTTTTCATACATAGCATTCCTCTTCTTTTCCAGCAAATATCTTGTTGGATTTGCAAGTAATTGGGATTGTTTTTGTTGATACTGGAATATTGGAAAACAGTTCACACAGTTGGGTGCCGAATGTGGGAGCAAGTCTAATGTGAATATTGGTACCAAATTCCTAAACTCTCATGAGGAATTAGAAGAGGGCATCCTGTTTTGCTTTTGATTTTTTAATATAGACTCTCCTAAATACAACTTCTAGAAGAGTCTATATTAAACAATTAATGAAATAAAACATAAGGATCATCAATTTTAGATTGTGAAAAGTTGTCTCCATATAGCACATGGAAAAGTTTATCCCACTTCACGACTTTTGTTCAATGTTATAGAGACTGATAGGTGGAAGAACACTGCACATAGTAATAGGAGTAGTAGGGATAAATTTAACAGACATTGTAGCAACAATGCCTGATATCAATTAATTATATGCCTACTATATGTATGTATGTATATAAAAATACACATACACACATAAATATGTGTAAGTATCTTAAATTTTTTTCGTTAAGGAGGTATAGTTGCCACACAGAGATGAGGAAACAAGTTAGAGAAGATAACAAATCTTGCCAGTCTAATAGCTATCAAACAGCCAAACAAATAAATGTCTAAACAGCTAAATATCAAAAGCAGAAGGATCTAAACCCACATTTTCCTACTCAAAAGTCACTACTAATTACACCGTTCAACATTTCGCCTATTTTATTTCTTACAATATTTCACAGAATTCTCTTTTCTACATATTATGTTTTTATCATTCTAGCTTTTCCTGAATTATTAATTCCCCTGGACTTTTCCTGGAATGATTTCAAACCTTTTCACTTCCTGGCTTTATTTTAGCAGTCTTTGGGCCCTAATGGCCAGACTGATCCTCATGAAAGTGGAAAGCTGCCATTTCTCATTAGCCCCTGCTGTTTGTTATCACAAGACCATCTCCAAGGTTAAGTAGTGTAATAGTGATCCCTGAGGTCTGCCTTGGCTTTTTGCATTTGATGGAACATTTGTGAGCAGGAGCCCAAGTGAGGCTTTTACTATTATCTTACTACCACAAGAGGAGTATAATTTAATACAATCAATGATCTACGATATTTCAGGTATACATTCCACGATAATCACAATCATAAGTCATTAGTGCTTCTAATTGGAAAATAAAGGATACTCCTGTGCCTTTACAAAGAAAATTACATTTGTTATAAATGTATTTACAGCCTTGATATAATGAGCATGTTACACTTCAGCAGTTAAGCAGCCTGTTTAACCAGGTATGCCAAAATGTAGTAACCTCAGGGGATCAAAGTGATTGTCTCACAAGAAGGATGTTGGTAGTGAAGAACAGGAAAAAGTAATAAAGCTGGGATCACCACTCGAAATGCACACAAGGGCCAAGCGGTTATCATAAAGCATGGTCTTTGCCAGGCACAGGGGCACATTCCAGTAATCCTAGCAATTTGGGTGAACAAGGTGAGAAGATTGCTTAAGGCTAGGAGTTGAGACCAGTGCGGGCAACGTAGCAAGACCCTGTCTCTACCGAAAAATAAAATGTTAAAAAATCAACCTGGTGTGGTGACGCATGCCTGTAGTCTCAGTTACTCGGGAGACTGAGGCAGAAGGATCATTTGAGCTCACGAGTTTAAGGCTGCAGGGACTTATGATCATGTCATGCACTGCAGCCTGGGTGACATGGTTCTGTCTCTAAAAAAGAAAAGCAGAAGGAAAAACAAAACAAAACAAAAAAACACTGAGTAAGATATCTTCAATAGGGAGGGATAGTAGTCAATAGGGAGTAGTGCACTCTAGTGAACTGAAGTGCCTATACCAGCTGTAATGTGGTAGTCACAGCTTATAATCCAATGTGTCTAGTATTGTTAGAACCCTAAATTTTGTGGGGAGAAATAGCAATCCAGATTTAAACATTAAGTTCCCCAAATGTTTAATGTTGGAAGTAGACTCAATCTATTCCAGAAAAATAGGCCAAATCTAACATTTGTGATTTTAACACCAGAGGAGTGTTTGGCAGTCATCAAAAAGTGTAGAATAACTGATTCCTTTCCAAAAACCCACAAATATCTACAGAAGCATTAGCCAAGGCTAGTCGTATATCATGTTTATGTTTGAAATAAACCATAATGTATAGGTATTTCCCTCATTATAAAAATTTGTGTAACATGAGTTATAAACAAATGTTTTTTGTATTCGTGGTAAAATAATATATTTTAGTAATAGAAGAAATATTATATATTTTCTTAAGAGAATTTAAGTATTCAATAGTTAGAATCCAAGCATTTATATTAAAAACGGCCACACCAACATGACCTGCAGAAAACTCAGGAAAAAGAAAAAGATAAAAACTCCAATATAAGACTCTCAGCCCTCTATAGCACATGTGAAACAGATCATATATGAAACATTTTAAATAATGGACTGATGTATTTAAAGTAATGTTTTTATGGACACGATAAATAATCTGAAATGGTATATGCCACTTGTTTCTATGTAGTATTTGGTGTGTGCATTTTTAAGTTTTTTCTTATCTGTATTTTCTATTTTTTAGTCTCATTGTAAAAATCTTAAAATCTTATGTTGCTTTTTCTTTCTATTTTTATTCCCCACATTGTATATATTTTGAGAGAGATAAATGACTAAAATTATACCATGTCCTTCCAAGTTCTGAAAATAAATACTTATCAAAAGACAAAAAACAAAGCATTTGAAAGTTTCAAAGGAATTTTTATTTTAAATACAATGACTCATGCAAACTGTAAGTTATGTCATATCACTAAAGACCTCTCATAAATACTAAGGCAGAATTTTACATTCAGCATGAAAGGAAACTGAATTAAAGTCATGTACTGTATAAGCAAGACAATGTATCAGTGCTCTCACTCGCCTTGCCCAAGATCACAGTGAAGATGGTAAAAGGAATTGGATAGGAAATATCTGAAAAGCCAGACCCTCAGCCAGGGTGTGGCTGTGGGGAATTTCACAATTAAAGGCTGGCAGGAAAACATCATTGGAATGGTTATGAAACATTAGGACATCTTCCTGTTTCCTCCAGGAGCAAGAGAAGAAGCCTGGTTTCTGTTATTAGCCATTATTTTGAGATTTCTCTTATGATTTTAGGCTTGAAGGCATGGAAAAGTGGAAACGTGTTCTGCATTACTTGTAGAATTCTAATGAGCTCAGTAATTATGGGAATCATCTGGAAAGAACAGCTGTCTCACCTTTGTCTGGATTCTAAAATGCCTTATAATGAGCGGAGACCCTGAGCATAGCTTGTGCAAAATTTGGGGCCTCTATATCAGGTAGATTTCAAAGCACAGAACTACGAATAAGGATTTTGGATGGTACATGTCAAGACTCAACACTTTGGCCATTTAAGTGGACTGTATGTTGAGTGTATATGAATCTTCTGGAACGGGCTTGAAGTAACTAGCAAGTTTTCTATAAAATCCATGGAAATATGTATTTGTTTTATTTGTTTGCTTGCAAAGGTGATTAATTGAAGGGCTCTGGACATAGAGTTTCAGAGACCAGGTAGGGAAAGTGAGCTTATTGTTAACCATCGTTAAATCAATTGCTTCTAAATCTCTGCAGGTAAGATTTGTGTAGATTTTAATAAGAAACATTATTACATTTTATATTTATATTTTTAAAGATTTATACAGAAAATAAATGCTGTAAAATAAAATTTAAAAATGAACAAGAATTAAGAGCTAAAAGTAATAACAGTACCAACAACAAAAAAAGTATAAAACAAAAATAATTAATAAGGACTTTTAATGGAAATAATGAAAATAAAATATACCACTGAAGAACTAGAATAAAAAATAAAATGGACTAAAAGATCACAAAAAATTAAAACTAAAAAAGATTAAAAATATTTTAAAATAATGAATAACAAAGTATAATAGTGTGATTATATTTATTTTATGTGCTTAAGTTGATTGTTAAAAATTTTCATGTAAACTCTCTAATTAATACCACTTATAAATTTTTATATACAAGAACAATGACAGTGACCCTTCAGACACTGTCTTCATGTCTTACATTTTCATGATAGTCTTGATTTGTCTTATAGATTCATAATCTCTTCTTTGCACACCTCCTCATTTCAGTTGCACACTTTCAAATGTTTAAACAATTTTACTTTTATTAATATTTCATACCCTTTGGAAGTTGTCCTTAAACTTCTTCCACCCTAACTCTTAGATGGCCCTAAAAAGCAGGTTTCCTAATTCCTTCCCTTGTGTGTGTATATGTATGTGTATGTGTACATTATCTTCAGTTTTATGCAAATGCACAGTGACCTGTCATGTAAATATATAAGCAAGCATTGTTTCTACTTGCTCTCTTATTGCTAAACCCTTTCAAACTATTTGGTGGAGAGAAGCAACTCTTTCTGTTCTGGGGAAGAAAAGTGTAGCATCACAGAGTATCGTTCTTATGTTCAGCTTCATAGTAAGAAATATTTGGAATGGGACTCTATTTAGTAAATTTTTATTGAATATTTGATTTTTAAACAGGTATTATTATATTAATTGTAACAGTTATATTAGAAATTTGATATGCTACTTTTCACTAGAGGTTGATTAGTTTTGGACACTATATGAAGAAGCTTTATCTATGAAACCACAATAGACATGATAAAAAAATTATCATTTAGCAACAGCTCTGTAGACTTTTCATGTCCAAAGAAGCCACAAGAAAGATTTATGAAAGAGAATATCCAGCAGTGTTAACATTTCTGAGCTTCTGGAAGAAAGCAGTGGATCAAGGGAAACATCTTCATATTAGAGGAACAATAATACCTCATAAAGAGTCCATTGCTGAATTAAAAATTTTTAAAAAAAGGTTTTTAATGCCACCAAGTCTTTGGATTAGTCTTCTCTGCTTACCATAGAGAAACTATATTGGCTTTCACATAGATGACTAGATGTTCTTGAGCTATTTATTTTTACTAAATAATTTTAATTGATTGAATTAAAACTATTCTGTATTTTTAAAGTGTTTATTAAATCACTATAAAGACACAAAAATGACAATTCATCCTTATCCTCCTGTCCTCTTTGATATTAGGGCTGTTACATATTATTTTAATATTTTTGTTATGTGACAGAAAAAAGCAAGGTATGGGGACAAAATCACTTCTTTTTACATTCATTAGGAACTTTTCCTCTTTATTCTTTTCTCCTAGTCTCTTTTGCTTCCCTCCTGAGGCACAAATCTCTTTTGCTTCCCTCCTGTTGCACGAATCTCTTTGCTCCTCTGTTCATTAATTCATTATCTATTGAATAACACCGTGGGAAACAACACATTGCTCTCCAAGGTGCTTTGAGTAAACAACGAAACAACCAGATGACTAGGTCTCACCAACATGGGAGAGGAGTGAGGAGCTGAGAATTCGTGAAAGGCATGGGATTATTTTTTGAAAGGAAATGTTTTTTCACTTGTACAATATAGAAGCCTTGAGTCCTATTTCCCCTCATGGGGTTCCATAAGCTTTTAGCTCTAAAGTTTTATTGAGAAACACAACTGGGGACTTCTCAGGAATCCACACTGATCTTGTCAACTGCCTGGGTTGTGAAACTGGTGAGACAGAAATGACAGGAGTGTTGTCAGCAGCCACAGTGTCAGCAGAAAATAAAGTGAACAGACACATGTGAATCAAAGGAGCCATGTTTGTGGCTATTAGAAACTTAGACTGACTTGCTAATGTGTTACTCATGGCACTAAAACAAGAAACAGGTAGTTATAATGGTGATAGAGATCCATTTACAATTGGATCAGCAAGGGAGTGTCTGATTTGTTGGTGAGCATTTCGACACTGGTTCATATTCTCTAATCACGTCATTCAGCTGATTAAAAAACGAGGTCATAATTTGTTCAGATTTACAGAATATATTCATATAAAGTACCTGTTCACTACATTTTACATCTCTAAAATTTCACCAGACACTAAATAAGAACGAAGTAAATAAAGTGACAAAAAATTAGAGCAAAGGAAGAACTTCTGTTTTAGGAAATTCTTGTCACTATGCACAAAATCTACACACCATTTCAAGTTGTGTTTCTCATGTTTTATTCATCAAGAGATAAAAGGAAAAACAGTGGGAAATTTTGAAAATAAGAATCTTAAGGCTAAAAAGGTTGCTAATACGTACCTTTGTTTTGAAATGGGATTGCATTCAGAACTTATAGAGGGAAAACGTAGCTGCAGACTACCCTTCTGAAAAATAAGAAGCAGCTGAAGGCACCCACGTAATTTCCTTTTGCTACTTATTTGGCATCTGACAGCTCTTAAAATCATGATTGGTTTCCTAAGACTAACAAATATAAGATGGTGAGTTAAAAAGGCACTGCTTTTCTTGTCTTGGTTTGGTTGAATCAAAATAGCAGCCTCTATATAGGTTCCCATATAAGATAATATATGTAAACCCAAATAGAACTCTCTGGGAGCTACATTACCACCACCATCACCTTCTTTTCTTTACCCCACTAACTGGTACTTTTCATTTTCCTAGAAAGAGGTCTCAGCAAGGATAAAATTCATAAACCAGTAAGCTTTAGGTGTTTAGAACACCTTCTGGAAAAGCAGTGTCCAGAAATGTTGCCCTGAAAACTCTGTGCATGTTTCTGACTAAGCCCTGAAGTACTCTCGTTAGAAAGATTCAATTCATCTTGGTTTCAGCATTCCTTTTCCTGAGTTGATGTGGGTGGGGAGATTATAGGAAGAAGGTAGATAAAAGAGCAGTTATCCTGTGAAATTTCATCTAAAAGTCATCTTCTGAGATCACACAATGGTAAAAACATGAGCTTTTGACAAAGTTGACTTGAGTTTGAAATCAGCTTTGCTATGATCCTTAGATAAATTACTTATATTTACTAAATTTAAATTTTCATAATCATAAAATGGAGCTAAACTCATCCATCTTGCATGATTCCTGTTAATATTAGGACTAATTCACATCAATCACCTAATGCAGCTCTTGGTATCTATTAAATAGTAAATGTTCAATAAATTATAGCTAACATTGTTATTCTTTTCATCATCCCTTTAAAATTTGATAAATTCACCTAATTTCCTGTATCAATCTTGACTATATTCATGCCTTTCTGTTTAAATGTAAACTTTATTTTTTTATTTTATACACATATATGTACATGTACTTTAGAAATAACTGAAACAGTTATATTTTTGTTCTCTAAATAGTTGTCTCCATTACTGCTATCTTGTTAAACAGCAACTTACAAGAACAGAAATAAGTTACTTCTGTTTTTTTCTCCAAGAATTTATTACATTTGTCCTTTTCAACATGTAGCCATAAAAGTGATTTATATGAGATGAAAGCTAAAAGCGATAGCTTAATTTCTCAAAATTAAACAATTCCTCAATTCTATGCAAATTGAAATGTCCAAATGTGATGGGAGATGTAAAATGCTAACTGCAGGTAATATTAAAGGGACTATTCTTTTAATAAATTAAAGACGGATGCTATTAGCATTGTTAACAAAAGACTTTTAAGAATAGATCCTTCTACACTTTACTTGTGTACATAATCTAGATGAGGTGTGGAAGTGACTAGCCCAATTTACAGCCCTCACAGCATTCCTTCAAATGATAGTCACCAATGTATGAAAAGAGACCCTATAAAAAATAATAAATGCTGCAACCATACTAATCTGTATATTCCTGCCTAAAAATAGCATTTTAAAATGCACCTCCTCTGGTTCTTGTTTGTTCATTTCGTGTATGTAACATCAAGATTTTACATACCAGCACCATAACAACATTGCACTAGAGACAGTTTTATTCATTTCAGTAGCTTACACTGACACTCCTTTTAGAAAAACAGCCATTTTGATGGCTAACATAAAAAAAAAACACATATTAAATATGAACATATGAGCAGCTCAGAGCAACCTCTTTGTCATATTTGTCAGGAACTGAGAATTTCATTCAGAGTTTTTGGAACTCAGGGCAGATGGAAATGTGCAGTTCGTCAGTTTGAGGAGTCATTAATATTCAAACCTGTAATGGGCATTAAGAAAAAGTACAATCTGGGATTTGGGCCATTGTACCAGAATTAGTTTAGATTCTTTGAATATTACATTATGCAAATGTAACATATTGTTTCTTTTTAGAATTTTGAAGAAATTCATAGGAAAGAAATATCAGCAAAAATAAGTTTGAATTATATACATATTAAACTAATATTTTCCTTTTACAATGTTTTTTCGATAATTAACGAGTATATATTTCAGAATTACTAATAGCCTGAGAGATACGAACTGAAGAATGTCGGCAGCTCCCCTGTGTTTGAGACAATCTGTCACACTCTGCTATATTGGAATGTTGGGGCTCAGCAAACAACACCCCAAAATGAAATCCTCAGCAGCATCCTCAAACACAAAAGTTGCTTTTTCTTTTGTTTTTCTCTGACCTTCTCCTGCCCTCTTGTCTTTCTGTCTCACTCTCCCCTGAGAACAGCCATTAAACCTAGAACCCCTCTTCCCCAAGACAGGCCGTAGAAATCAGAACACCTTTTCCTGAAAGCCAGTCATAAAATCTAAAAATGTTCTATGTAAAAACTGATCATAAAGAAATCTTACTTAACTTGTTTGACTGTGGGTCATAAGACCCCCATTCCAGAGAGGGTCCTACCCCGCACCCAGAAAGAAGGAATGCATGTTCAGAGAGGCCAAGAAGAGTCTAGGCAGGCATTGCTGGGTTTCCACACTCAACCTATTAGCATGAGATCATACCCTTTTTGTGTAATCACATTTCTACGTGACTGTCCATACTTTGTTGAACCTAAGCGTAAAAATGGGCAAATTTCCCCTGTGTCTTTGGGTCTTCATTCTGAATCCTCCTTCTTCTAGCAATCAATCTGCCTTATGTCAGTGATTTTTCAGCAAACATTTAGTGAGCCAAGGTTCTTAGCTCCTAGAGAGACTTACTTGGTAACCAGAATGTTCTCCTTTCTTGAGTTATTTTGCATACAACTATACGGAGCTTGGCCTAATGCCAAAGTCAACCATGCTGGGAAATGAAATAATCTATGAAAATACACAAATAGATGCACACACATCATCTTGCAGTAGTTTACAAAAATTGTCTTTGTGTGTTTTTTCTTAACTCCTATTATCTATCTTAGTAAATTCACATTTAAGTAGAATCTAGGATTTTTCCATTCTACTGTAGGAAATACTTATGAGCAAAAGTATGAGAACTCTCCAGTGTATATACATAAGAAAAAACACTGAAGTTCACATGAAATTATCAAACTGATCATCGAGCTAACAGTAAAATTCTTTGTTTTAAAAAGCAGATTTTTCTTTTTTTTGGATAGAGTTTCACTCTTGTCACCCAGGCTAGAGTATAGTGGCAAGATCTTGGCTCATTGTAACCTCTGTTTCTGGGGTTCAAGTGATTCTCCTGCCTCAGTCTCCTGAGTAGCTGGGATTACAGGCAGCACCTGCCACCATGCTGGGCTAATTTTTGTAT
This sequence comes from Mandrillus leucophaeus, assembly GCF_000951045.1. Classification (NCBI taxonomy): domain Eukaryota; kingdom Metazoa; phylum Chordata; class Mammalia; order Primates; family Cercopithecidae; genus Mandrillus; species Mandrillus leucophaeus. The sequence goes on from NW_012103832.1 coordinate 588,780, forward strand.
TTTTGGTAGAGACAGGGATTCACCATATTGGCCAGGCTGGTCTCAAGCTCCTGACCTCAGGCAGTTCACCTACCTCGGCCTCCCAAAGTGCTGGGAGTGAGCCACCGTGCCCGGTCTAAAAAGTAGAATTTGTTAAATGGCTGAAATAATTGCAATAAAAATAGAAATGAAATTTGTATAGGTTAAGTGCCATAAAAAATTTCAAAATATAGACAGCAATTTTCATACTCACCATTACAAATTTAACCATTATTTGAAAAAATAATTACATGAAAGACACAGACTTATGATAGTTTTCCAGCCTGTTGACAAAATAATACAATAGTCGTATATGCTTTCTTAAAGAAAGAAACAACACTTACCCACAGGAAGACATGAGTTGAAGTTGACTATTTCATGCAGAAAAGAGACATCATTTTTAAAAGCTATAAAACAATTAAGATCTAGTGGTGAATTTCTACTCATGTTTAGATTAACTGAAAGTGCATTCCAAGTTTACATAACCATGAAATAAAATGCTATACATTATTTGAGAGACAATTGGGTAGGGCTGGGAGAGAGAGGCAAAGAAGATAGCAAAGAAAGAAAAAAAATGAAAGTTATCTATTTAAGTACATGTGAATGAGAAAGAAAAACATTTTAGCTTTAGGCTTCTAGAACAATTAAAGGAGGCGTTACGCCTTAATTGTTGAACAGGTTGTTACTTTAGCCCTTTTCTATATATTAAAGAAAAATAGGAATTTAAAAAAAACCATTTTATTATATATGGGAGCTAAACATTAAGTACATATGGACATAAAGAAAGGAGTAAGAGACACCATGGTCTAGGTGAGGATGGAGAGAGAGAGGAGGGTTAGGATCAAAAACTGCCTATCAGGTACTATGCTTATTACCTGTGTAACTGAATAGTCTGCACACCAATCCCCAGTGACATGCAATTTACCTACGTAACAAACCTGCACATGTACCCCTGAGGCTAAAATATTTTTTTAAGTTTAAAAATAAATAAATGAATACACAAATAGAGATACCTGGTATTTGAAAATATTTGGATCCTATTCTTCAATCAAACCTGATTGTCAATAGTTAATATTAAAAACAGGTACTCCTTTCCTATTTCCTCACAATTATCTATTGTTTCCATGGAATAAAACTATGGCTGCACAAAAACCAGGTGTGCTGTCTGTGTAAGTAGCTCATATATTATACAACATTGAAATTGATTCTGACAGATTATTTGTTGTTGGCTTTACTCCAAGATTGGAAAATATTATAACACTGTGAGATGAGTATATTGAGAAAAGAACACTAAGGCAAAGAACAAATGAGAAAAAATAATTAGGAGTGGATTACATTTTTTAATGTAAAGGAACATGTTTTGCTAAAGTATGTACCACTCCCAATGCATGTACAACTCCCAATAGCAGAATTGTACTGAAATTAATACTTTGAGCTATTTTCCAAAAATTTAAATTTTGTGATAACATAATTTTTTATGTTGTATTCATCTTGTCATCAGTTGGATGCCATCAAATAACTATTAACATCCTTTTTTCAGTAAATAGAAAGATTTCCTATGAATTTAAATAAATAATTTGTTTCTCTTTAATTGAAATTTTAAAGTATATACCTTGTCTATTTATTTTGACCATTAACAGTGAATGATAAGTAGCATAAATTATTTTTACTAATTCTGACTCTGCTTCTCTGATCTATGCTATGGTTTTAACAGGTTAACAGAGCTAAATGTCTTTTTATGTAGCATAGTCAGTTAAGCCATCAATAAACTTAGATTCCTGTCCTAGTTGTTGTAGAACAAGATTATTATTACAATAAAAAATCAATAAATATATCAGATTATGCACATCTTCCGTATTCTAATTTCCTTTAGTTGTAATCATGAATTCTTTTAGATTAATGTAATCATGAATTCTTTTGTGCTTTTTTCCTTCAAAAATGTTAAGTTCCTGAAATTCAGCTATGGTTTAGTTTAGTCTACATTGCTTATTAATTTTCTTTGCTTAAACTCTTGCATTGAATGAATATGCTAAAAAATTTGTCCATATAACTGTAAGTATGCATACAGAATATTTGCATATGTACTTAAGAGAAAAATTGTTACATGAGACAGCTTGTGGGTCTTAAAATGTGTTAAATAATGTAAAACTGTTTTCTGAGATGATTGAAGTAATTTACATTCTAATTAACGGAATATGAAGATACTAGGTGCCCACAATCTTGCCAGTAGTTACCAATCATAAGGAAATTTTGGCCATTCTGGTGGATAAAAAATAGCAACATGTTGTCTTTTCCATTTTTATTTTTTTGATTACCAATAGTATGAAAAATATTTCCATGTATTTATTGGCCTTTTGCATTTTTTCACCTATGAAGAACTTATGCTAGTCCTAGTTACCTCCCTTTTTCTCACTGACTGGTGTGGATTCCTTATATATTGTAGCTACTATTCATCCTCTACCATATGTGTAACAATAATCTTCTTCTTTATGTGAAGTTTCTTTTAAGATTGAACATTTTTATTTTAGTCATTTATTGGCTAAGAAGTAATTTATTTAAATGTAATGATAAAATTTGCTATTATAAATTACCTCTTAGCCAATTTTAGTTTAGTAAATAAATGTAATGATAAAATTGGCTATAATAAATAACTTCCTCTTCTAGATGTCATTCTTTGCCATAAATTATTGAAGATCATTTTCTATGTTACCTTCTTGAATAGGATCAGTTTTAGATTTCACAGCTAAGTCTTTGATCTGACTAGAATTTCCATTTTTAAAAGTGAGGTAGAGGTATAATTTAATTTTTTTCCATATGGATACCCAATTATATCAGCTTTTTTGTTAAAATGATATCCTTGTCTCACTATTCTGCAGTAGCACCTCATCGTATTTTAATTGTCTATATATGTGTGACTCTGTTTCTGAGTTTTCTATTACATCCTATCAGTCCATGTATATCCTCAAACAAAATCTATGCTGTTTTTACTACCATAGCTATATCTTTAGTGCATGTATCTGATCATGTAAATACTCTTCGTTTTTTTAAAATACTAAATCGGGATTCTTTGTCCTTTGCATTTTTCTAAGAATTTTAGAAGCAGCTTGTCAATTTCACAAAAATGTGTTGGAATTAAATCCTAATTTGAAATTAAAGAAGGGAGTAACAGACACCGTGGTCTAGTTGAGGATGGAGAGAGAGAGGAGGGTTAGGATCAAACACTACCTATCGGGTACTATGCTTATTACTTGTGTAACTGAATAGTCTGTACACCAATCCCCAGTGACACGCAATTTACCTACATAACAAACCTGCACATGTACCCCTGAGGCTAAAATAATTGTTTTAAGTTTAAAAATAAATGAATAAGTACACAAATAGAGATACGTGGTATTTGAAAATATTTGGATCCTATTCTTCAATCAAACCTGATTGCCAATAGTTAATATTAAATTAACTGAAATCAGAAATTTAATTCTGGAGTATCAGAGTTTTTGAAAATTACAAATTTCAATATACAGCCATGCATCATTTATTGACAGAGATACCTTCTAGGAAATACCTCCTTAGGCGATTTGGTCACTGTGTGAACATCACAGAGTGTACTGATAAGACCCTAGATGTTCATATCCTTTGCTCACTTTTTGATGGGCTTGTTTGTTTTTTTCTTGTAAATTTGTTTGAGTTCTTTGTAGGTTCTGGAAATTAGCCCTTTGTCAGATGAGTAGATTGCAAAAATTTTCTCCCATTCTGTAGGTTGCCTGTTCACTCTGATGGTAGTTTCTTTTGCTGTGCAGAAGCTCTATAGTTTAATTAGATCCCATTTGTCAATTTTGGCTTTTGTTGCCATTGCTTTTGGTGTTTTAGACATGAAGTCCTTACCCATGTCTATGTCCTGAATGGTATTACCTAGGTTTTCTTCTAGGGTTTTTATGGTATTAGGTCTAACATTTAAGTCTCTAATCCATCTTGAATTAATTTTCGTATAAGGAGTAAGAAAAGGATCCAGTTTCAGCTTTCTACTTATGGCTAGAAGACATTCATACAGTCAACACGCACATGAAAAAATGCTCATCATCACTCGCCATCAGAGAAATGCAAATCAAAACCACAATGAGATACCATCTCACACCAGTTAGAATGACAATCATTAAAAAATCAGGAAACAACAGGTGCTGGAGAGGATGTGGAGAAATAGGAACATTTTTATACTGTTGGTGGAACTGTAAACTAGTTTAACTATTGTGCAAGACAGTGTGGTGATTCCTCAGAGATCTAGAACTAGAAATACCATTTGACCCTGCCATCCCATTACTGGGGATATACCCAAAGGATTATAAATCATGCTGCTATAAAGACATATGCACACTTATGTTTACTGAAGCAGTATTCACAAGAGCAAAGACTTGGAATCAACCCAAATGTCCATCAGTGACAGACTGGATTAAGAAAATGTGGCACATATACACCATGGAATACTATGCAGCCATAAAAAAGGATGAGTTTGTGTCCTTTGTAGGGACATGGAAGCAGCTGGAAACCATCATTCTCAGCAAACTATCGCAAGAACAGAAAACCAAACACCGCATGTTCTCACTCATAGGTGGGAATTGAACGATGAGATCACTTGGACACAGGAAGGGGAACATCACACACCGGGGCCTATTGTGGGGAGGGGGGAGGGGAGAAGGATAGCATTAGGAGATATACCTAATGTAAATGACGAATTAATGGGTGCAGCACACCAACATGGCACATGTATACATATGTAACAAACCTGCACGTTGTGCACATGTACCCTAGAACTTAAAGTATAATTAAAAAAAAAAGACCCTAGATGACATGGCCTAATAAACACATAGATTATATGATAGAACCCTTTGCTCCTAGGCTACCAACATGAACTGCATGCTACTTTACTGAACACTGTAGGCAACCATAACTCAATGGTGAGTATTTGTGTATCTAAATATATAAACACAGAGAAGTTACAGTAAAAATATGATATAAAAGATAAAAATAGAGCACTTAACATAAATGGAGTATGCAGGCATGCAAGTTCCTCTTAGTGTGTCAGTGAAAGAGTGGTAAGTGAATGGAAAGGCCCGGGGCATTACTAGACACTATGTAGACCTTGAAAACATTGGACACCTAGGTTATATTAATTTTTTAAAAATTTTTTATTCAATAATGAATTAAACTTAGCTTACTGTAACTTCTTTATAAACATTTTATTTATTTTAATATTTGACTCTTTTGTAGAAACACTTAGCTTAAAGATGGAGTCTTACTATGTTGCCCAGGCTGGAGTGCAGTGGCATGATCTTGGCTCACTGTAACCTCCACCTCACGGTTTCAAGCAATTACCCTGCCTCAGCCTCCTGAGTAGCTGGGACTACAGGCATCCGCCACCACACCCGACTGATTTCTATGTTTTTAGTAGAGACGGGGTTTGGTCAGGTTGGTCGCAAACTCCTGACCTCAAGTGATCCACCCGCCTCAGCCTCCCAAAGTGCTGGACTACAGGCGTGAGCCACTGCGCCGGGCCAGCTGTTTTTTTAGAGTTAAATTATTTTTATTAAGCAAAAGTACACTGTAAAATAGCAATAAAAAGCATACAGCTATCAAACGAATAACATAGATTTAATATGTACATGTCCAGTTATAAGCAGATCTTTTTCAACCAAACATGGATTAAAAATACAGTATTTGCAGGATGTGAAATACGCATATACAAGGAAGGCCAACTTTCCGTATACACAGGTTCTATAGGGCCAACTGCAGGACTTGAGTATGTGTGGATTTTGGTATATGCGAGAAGTCCTAGAGTCATTCCTCTGCTTATACTGAGGGACAACTATAGTATAGCAAACACTAGGAGATAAGAATTTTTCAGCTCCATCAAATCTTATAGGACTACCACAATATACACAGAATGTTATTGACTGAAATGTTATATGATGCATGATTGTATAAACATGCTATATCTCTCCATTTATTTTGATTCTTCCTTAATGTCTCTCAATAATTTGTTATTTTTATCTTTCGTATTTTCTCTAAATTCATTCTTAGTTACTTTGTATATTTGCTGCCATTAAAAAGTACATTATTAATTTAACACTAAAAATTGATATATAAAATCTAAAGTCACCAAAATTAAAGATAATATGAAGAGTGAAAATGTTCTAGAACAAATAATGGCTTCTCTCTCTCAATCTAATTATGAGTTTGAACTAATCTCTTTAATAGAAAAGACATTATTATATTATTCTAATTCTTAAGCATTTCTAGTTCTCAGTGCCTAAATATTGTTTTTGGGATTTTGGGCTCAGTATGAAAAGTGAACACACAGTGAACACATAAGAAATCATTATGTACTTTAAAAGTAAAAAATGGATAATTTTGATTATGATGACGTTGATGGGTTAATTTTAATAGAGAGTCTCTGAAGCTGATGACTTATAATGATAAAAATGGTCATCTTACATTATTAATTAACAAACTTTCCCATATTGCGCATTTTATTGTGTAAGTACATGTATGTAACACTGATTTGCTAGAGTTGTTTGATTAATCTTGATCATCTAATTGTTTAAAATCAATTCATAATCTCAATATTTTGTTCTTGATGTAAGCTACTATTAAGCGCAATCATCTTTTTTTAATAAAATATATATTATCTTATTGAGGAGGTAGAAATTTCAGGTAATAACCAGAAACAAAAACAAAAAAATAAAATATATGAAACAATGGTTTTCAAGATATTGGACATCAGGCAATAAAGGATAGAGTTCACTGAGAGACAAGAAAGAGCTAGGGTTAGCCCTAGGAATGCCTCCACTTACTGACATAAAATGTTTACAAGCACTGACACAGTGAAGGGAAATCAAGGCGAAGTTCAGCTCACTCCCTGAGTTAAGAAGATGGAGCTTAGGTTCCGCATAGACTAAGGTAGGCAGAATTTACCACGCAGAATACCAGAGACAAGAGAACTTCACAGAGAATCTGGTATCTGTAGAGGGTATCCCTTGACTATTCAGCAGTGATCAGAACATAAATGTGAGCAAATCATTCAAAGCAAGGGAAATAACCAACCAAAAGGATTAGAGGAAAAGGTACATCTATTTCTCCTGATCAAAGTATAAAATCTAAAAATTTACAGGACATTGAATAGAGTATCCACAAGGTTGTTGCCTCAGCAGTGGTGAAGATTTAACCTTAAATTAACTGCTTCTCTCGTTTAATGGATTTTTAAAACATTGTACTTTTTTATCAATGAATTCATAAAAAGATCAGATTGTTTCCAAATACAAAATTGTGTCCCAGAATACAGCTCAAGAGTATTTCTAGGAATATATAAATATCCAGCACACAAGGATGTAAAATCCACAATGTCTGGATCAAATAAAAGATCTCCAAGAATGCAGAGAAACAAAAACATACAATTGGCCCTCTGTATACATGATTTTCACATTTGTGAATATGGAAGTTCAAATAAGGAACTTGAGTACCATGAATGTTCGTATCTGCAGAGATCCTGGAACCAATTCTCCATGAATACAGAGGGCCAAATATATGCCCTAAAGTGAGGAGAAAATAAATTGATTGACTTTGACAAGAATTGAAACAAATATTACATTTAGCAGACAAGGATATTAAAGAAGTTACTACAGCTAAATTCCATATGTTCAAGAAGTTAGGTAGAGACATAGACAAATCTCAAGTCAAATCTTTAGAGTTGAAAATTACAATATCTGAAATAAAAATTCCACTGGATATGACTAATCACAATTAGACATTTCTTCCTTTTTTTTTTTTTTTTTTTTTTTTTGACAGAGTCTTGCTCTGTCGCCCAGGCTAGAGTGCTGTGGCACAATCTCAGCACACTGCTGCAACCTCCACCTCCTGGGTTCAAGCGATTCTCATGCTTCAGCCTCCCAAGTAGCTGGGATTACAGGCTAGAAAGAGGGAAAGTGTTGAAAAACTAACTGTAGAGTACTATGCTCATTACCTGGGTGATGGGATCATTTGTATCCCAAACCTCACCATCATGCAATATTTTCATGTAACAAATCTGCACATGTACCCCCGAATATAAAATAAGACCTAAAATTATTTAAAAACTAAACAAAATAAAATAAATATATTATTGAACCTATGTTGATATAAATAAATGGTCGAATAAATAAATGAGGGAGAAGAAACAATTTTTCACAGAGAAATTCCAAATAACAAATATAGAAGGAATGAGAAAAAAATCACCTTTAGAACAATAATGAAACAATTACTGAGGCAAGATGAACTCAAGAATACTAAAATTATTGGGCTAAAATTTAGGTACAAAGGATAATTGTAAGGCCTAAAATATCTTGTCCAAAATACGTGTTAAATTACTTTTGTAGTTTTACCATATGTCTACAAAATCTGTGATGCTGCTTTCTCTGGGAGAAGCTTAATCTATTTTCTTGATTTTTGGGTGGAAAAGGTGACTTACTTCTAAATAGTGGAGTTTGGAAGGAAAGAATAGTAACTTTAGGGTGGAGAAACCTAAGATATAGTACCTTAGCCATGTGATCAACATTACTATCACCAGCATTGTCAGGTGGACATCATGTATCGCTTGATATGATGTGATAAAGGGAACATGCCACCTTGTTTTATTTTTCTCCTAAAATCCATAACTTCAGGCTAATCGTGGGAAAACACCTGGGGGAAAAACAAAACAAAACTAAGAGAAGGACATTTTGTAAAATACCTGATTACTACTCCCAGAGTGTCTAAGTCAGAAAAACAGAAAGGTGATGACATTGTCATGCATTGAAGCAGAATAATGAACCTACATAAATTACTAGTATATGCAGCTGGGTATTCTGAATAGATCCTGGAAGACTGGAGAAAGCCTGTAGTTAAGAGTATTACACCAATAGTAATTTATTTTTTGACAAATGTACAATAGTTATATGAGATATAATATGAGGCAATGCTGCCTAAAAGATGTAAACTCTGTGCATTACTTTTGTAAATCTCATGCAAATGTAAAATTATATCAAAATAAAATTTTTAAAATTGTATGATGCTCATCAGTTGACTCAAAACTTACTGTAAAGACATAGTAGTTAAGACACTGTGGTACTGGAGTAGTATAGATGCAGATCAATGGAACAGAATTGAAAGTACTGAAGAGAACCACAGATACATAGTCAGTTGATTTCTGAAAAAATTCAAAGGCAATTCTATGTAGCAACGATAATATTTTCAACACATGGTAAAAGAACAATTAAGCATCCCTATAAAAAAACAGAACCTTAATCTACACTTTATTCCTTATACAAAAATGAACTCAAAATGGCTCATGACCGCAAATATAAACTATGAAAATAATTCTGTAAGAAACAGGAGAAAATTGTTGCAGCCATGATTTAAGCAAATTCCATATTACTATAACATCAAACCAAAAACATATTCCATGTAAAAATAAGTAAATTGTACTTAATCAAAATTAAAGACACTGCTAAGAGAACAAAAGACATCCCACGCTACGAGAAAAATATTTGCAAGTTACTGGATAAAAGGGCTTGGATCCGGAATATATACAGTCTTTGCAAAACTCAATAAGTATGTAATCAACCCATTAAATACAGGCAAAAGATTTGAACAGATAATTCACCCAAGAAGATATAAGAAGGGTAATAAACACATGAACAGATGCTCAACATCATTAGTCATCAGGGAAATGTAAATTATTACATTACTATATATTACCAGACAACTAATTGAATGATTTAACACACACACACACACACACACACACACACACAGAGAGAGAATACCAAGTGCTTCACCTTTGTGGGGCTGCAGAACAACGGGAACTCGCATACATTGATGCTGGAAGTATAAAAAGTACAGCTGCTTTGGAGCAGAGTGAGACAGCCAACTGTAAACGGGTCCCTGAAGAATCTCCAATCAGCTGCGCACTGGGAGAACAGGGTGGAGCCACACCTATTTGCAAGTGGGAGGAGCCTGGCCCCTCCTGTTCCTGTGGTAACCTGGGATTCAATCGATGACATGGGAGTGCCTGTTAACAGTAACCCCTCTCACTTTGCTGTGCTGTTCTTCCTTTTTCCTTTGCTTCCAGTAAATTCCCTTCCCCTTTGCCCTTCAAAGTGTCTGAGAGCCTAATTTTTCCTGGTCGTGTGCTAAGAACCTGATTTTTAGCTGAACTAAGGAGAAAGTCTTGCAACAAGAGTTTGGCACATTTATATAAACATAAACATATGCTTACTATATGACACAGCATTCCAACTGCCAAGTATATATTCAAGTAAATTAAAATTTTGTTTACAAAAGCCTGTATGCAAACATGTATACTAAGCCTGTATGCAAACATGTATACTTTGTTCATATTTGTTAAACACTAGAAACAGCCCAAATATACTTCATTTATTGAATTAATAAATAAATTGTGGTGCATCCATACAATAGTGGAATAGCAATATCATAATGCTACTCCTCAATAAAAAAATAAATTATTAATCTATGCAATAACATGAATAAATCTCAAATGGATTATGCTGAGTAAAATAAGTCAGAATTTAAAAGTTATATATGATTCCAGTTATACAGCATTCTAAAAGAGACAAAACTACAGTGACAGAAAGTGGAGTGGAGTAGAAGTTGCTTGGGACTGGGCATGAACAGAAGTGTTGACTGCAAAGAGGGATTGTGGAGTTTGGGGAATGATTTTGATAGACATGACTGCAAGCATTTGCCAAAACTTGCAGAAATCTTCACTAAAAAGAGTTGTACCAAATATAAATTATATCTTAATATAAAAAACAAAAAAAAAGGAAAAACATTGATCCCTTTTCTAGTTTTCTTTACAAAAATCTAGGATTTCAGCATTTACTTTAGCTCTAAAATGGCATTTTAAGTAGAACTTTTTGATGAAAAACATTTAATTCCCATGAAATTGTACTATAAATACTTTTTTTGCCCTGCATACTTCCTGTAGAGAATAAAGATAATGAATCATTAGTTCCTGAAATAATTTGATCTTAAGGATACTCATGTATAATAAATTTATAATAAATAAATGTTAATGTTAATAAGTGAACTTTAAAGAATGATTTTAGTGTAAAATTTGTCCTACAATGATGTTTGAGATTGAAACTAGAAATGGAACTTTATTAATGAGAAATGAGTATCAAACTGTATTACTCCAAAAGTTTATCAGACAAAAGTTTAAATAAGTTAGAAGTTGACATAGAAAAAATAATAAACAATCATAATGATATATTGGTTATGTCTTCTTTGCATAATGGGGAAATTACTCTACTGTTGTTAAATAATTGTAAGCATAAGATATTCCTGAAGATGTTAATGATGTAAATGCAGGTGATAAAACCACTGTTAGTGATACAGTAATAATGAATATTCTGTTAACTGCTCCCCTTGAACAGCATTTTTCAGTGAGCAAGAGATTCAAGGCCATTTATTCAATTAAAATGGGATTACTTAGACAGAAAACCCTATTAGTGGACCAGATAACAATACCATAGTGTTTTAAAAGGCTTTTAAAACAACCGTTTTAGTGTTATTTTATCCCTAAGTACCCTATTCTGTCATTGTCAAGAGATGTCCAACTCCAGATTGAATACAGCTCCGTTTCCAATATCCTCAAATATTTGTAATCAATGTGTATTGCACATATGTGTATAGATACAATGTACTTTGGATCTGCATATGTGAGAAGTTTTATTAAATATATGCATTAAAAATAAGAACTTCTAGTATTTATGGTTTATATTTATCCCCACTATTTCATTTACCACTTTAGCAAAACACAGTATGTGCATAAATAATGATAAAAGAAAAACTTCAGCCAAATTAAATGTAAAAGAGTTTAATTGAGCAATGAACGATTCATGAACTGGGCAGCCCCCAGAATCACAGCAGAGTCACAGAGACTCCAGGAGTGCCTCGTGGTAAAAACATATTTATAGACAAAAAATGTAAAGTGGCGTACAGAAATCAAAAGTGAGCTACAGAAACAGCAAGATTGGTTACAGCTGGGCATGTGCCTTATTTGAATGCAGTCTGAACACTCAGCAGTCTATGAGTAGTTGACGTATGGCCGCTGGGACTGGCCAACAGTCAGGTATTGTTACAAGTTCATGCTATTAAGTTAGGTTTTTTTTTTTCTTTTTTTTGGTGAGACAGAGTTTTGCTTTTGTTGCCCAGGCTGGAGTGCAACAGCACAATCTGGGCTCACTGCAACATCCACCTCCCAAGTTCAAATGATTCTCCTTCCTCAGGTTCCTGAGTAGCTGGGATTACAAGTGCCCGCCACCACACCTAGCTAATGTTTGTATTTTTAATAGAGACAGGGTTTCACCATGTTGGACAGGCTGGTCTCGACCTCCTGACCCCAGGTGATCCTCACGCCTTGGCCTCCCAAAGTGCTGGGATTACAGGAATGAGCCACTGTGCCCTGCCAGGTTTTCAATTTGTCTATTAAGCTAGGTTACAGTTCACTCACAAGGACTCATATATGGAAGTACGGAGTCCTTCTCAGGCCATATTTAGTTTGCTTTAACAATTTTCCCTTTTTGGTCATTTTCTCAATTTTGAGAGAACGACCATAACCTTTGGTATCATTATCGTAAATGTACTTAAATGGTTTTGAAACCCACTGGGAAGCAGAGCAGTGGGTTTTGCAAGGAGAGAATAAGGACTGAGTAGAGGGTACCTCCTTAGGCTGGGACATCCTGTTTACAGGAGAAAAAACAAAACCTGGCCTGTTCAAGGATCTGTGTGTTTTTTTTGAAGCCTTAGTTTGATTATGTCACATTTAACATGAGTGATTCCATTTTAGTTTGGTTTGGTTTGTTGGGGCCTAGTGCATAAGCTCAGTTCAAAATAATGGCCTCCCATAATTTGGTTTTAAAAGATGTCCCCCTGTGTGCCAGGTTCTCACTTAGGTGAGAGTGTGACCAAAACTTAAGGCCTTACCACCACTCTCAGTTACCATCATTTTGGGTTTCCAGTCTCACCACATCAGTCATAGGTTATGGTGTCCTCGTGGTGGCACATTTATTTCGGCTTTTCTCATTTCAGTTGAAGAAAAACCATTTGACATTCTGGAAATGGAGGCATGCAAACATTTAAAACTTTTGAGAAAATACAGCACACCAGGGAGACTATCATTATGACTGTCAGGAGGATAATATCAAGAGTTTGGAGTGTGCTTCTCACCTAGGGTCCTCATAAACCAAACCATGTAAAATTAAATAGATTAAAGAATGAGCTAGATAAAGAGTCTACTCGCTTGAGTAAGTGGTCTTTTCACTAATCCCCTACAACTGATTTTTTATAATCTACATTTGATATATTTCTCCAGAGGCCACAAGTGTCAGCAGCTGCACAGGTACTTTTCTGTTTAGCCAATTCTATTATTTAGTATAATTTCACAAGTGAATTTAAAGTGTGTTGTGTAACGATAGCCTTTAAAGTAGAATTTGCTGTAGAGCCTATTATGAGGGAGACATTTCTAATTATTTCCTCTTTTATTCTAAACTATGGAAAAGGACCTAACAAATGATGTCTTTCTAGAAGAGTGAAGGCTCTCTGGCAATGTTCTCTTTGATCTATGATGTGGGTTAAGAAGAGTTTTGACTGATTATAAGGCAATATATGTACCACTAAAGTTTCTCACCTACATTGGGCCTTCATCTCTCATCTATTAAAGTATAAGTTTATTCATGTATAAGGTTGGCTGCAAAAATCTTCACAAATAAAAGTATACCCTATAACTGCATTTCTTTTTTTCATTTGTATTGTTCATAGAGGCATAAACAAAGAAAAATATTCAAAGATAAGAGTCTTGTGATAGTAGACATTTTGAGCCATGATCTTGGGAAAAGCTGTTCATATCAAGGATGCCATCTTCTTCTGGGAGAAACTTTCCTGGTTAGTTTTGCTTTAAGGGTACTAATGGGTGTACAGTTCCAGGAGCATGGAGGGACCTTTCTCAGTTGTGAGATTAGGAACCCAAGGTTCAAGGCTCCAAAGTTTCGCAGTAGTGTGGATGCCGAGGACAGTCTTTCTCTGATGTTCTCAGAAGATCCAATCTTTAGGTTCTAGATTGTGAAGGAATTGTCCTCTGTGAACCATAAAAAGCTTTCTGTACATGGTGAAAATACACTGTAGCATAATAATCTATTGTTACAATATCAGCCTCCTTGCATGGGAAAGCTTTTTACAACCAGAAAATATGCATCGAAAATAACAATTGAATGAAATCCCTTTACAGATGTTTAAATGGCCCATTGGGTAGCCAAATGTACCTGAAGCTTTGATTGTCTTTCCAGGAATATGGAACCAAACATTGGTTTTAAACTATTTCCACAATTTATAAGTCACCACATCAATATATTCCATTTGGATTATTTTATCTTTTCTATGACAAGTCATGGAATGGAGAACCTTTAGTAACAAAAGCTTTTAGCACTCAGGAGGGACAAGGTGGCCGTCTTGGGTCTTTATGAGTCCATGCTTAACATTGGACTTATGTCCTCTTGAATACCAGTTGTTTCTCCAATTTAGCTGCATAGCACTGATAACTAATGGATTATCATAGGTAATTTGACTTAGACCATGTAGTTCATTGGTGCTTTTATTCCGATGTCCAATTTATGGAAAAAAAATGAATAATGTCATTTTAACTTTTTTCAATATGTTCACACATAAAATATCTTACAATTAATTTTTATAAACCTTCCACAACTTGTTCAAACCTCTAGCTTTACTTAATTTGAAACAATCCTTTAACCCTCTAACCTAGGCAAAAATTTACATTCCCATACCTTCTTATAATCTCTTACAAAAACACATTTTATTCTACTTAAACATCTTGTATGTAAACTTATTTTTTCAGTGGTCTCAATTACATATTACAATGTTAACTCTTGGAGACTTTTACTTTTGGTGAAAACCTTGGTAAGTAAGGGATTCTAATTATGTGCTAGGCATGGAGCCTAGCCTGGGACACACCAGGCAGAAGTGCAGAAAAGGGCTGACTCTCCTGCACAGCTAGGGGGGATGGCTAACCAGTCCACATATCCCCAGGCCTTATCTAGAACCTAATATCTCCAAGGCAGGTAAATTGAACAATTTTCAGCAGCCTAGGAAGCAGTTTATAACCTTACAGCATTTAGTAAACTTAGTATCTGACCTGCATAATTTAGACCAAATGTCTTTACTTCCCCAATAATTTTCAAAACTATCTTTATTTCCCCAAGATTACTTAAGTCACATGAACTAAAAGGCATTAACACTTTATTTTGCTTTAAAAATATTTAAGCGCTTGTTTTTGTTTAAGCCAATAAATTAGAACTCTTTTATATAAACTTTATGCACAGAAATATATAATTACACAGACAGACGGAAGATTACTACAGTAGTTGAAAGATTTTTCATTCATCTGTTTTTAAGTTTCTCACCCAGTTATTTGCTTTATGGTGGAATCCTTGGAAGTACAGGGCCAGGAAAGGGGTTTCTGGTGCCTCCTGTTTTTCCCATGGAGTCCAGGCTGTTCAAGCCTGAATATCCACTTTTAATTAAGCTTGCTTTTAACCATAGCACAATTTAATAAAGCTCTTTTAAAATTTCTTATTACCCAATTTTAGCCAGGCCAAACGGCCAATATTTCTGGCTTTTGAATTTTACCAAAGGTAACCTCCCAGGTGCTCAGAGAAAGGAAAATTTAAAATAGTCTGTGGAGGTAAAGACAACAGGTCTGGCAGATATGAAACCAGAAAGGACTTACTTCCTAAGCAGGGAATCCCACCTCCAGACCACCATTGCGAAAGGGCAAGAACGTAGCTACTGAACTATAGCACAGGACAGTCTCTGTCATACTTCCCTGCAGGAGTCTAGAGTCGTTAATTTTGAGCTTGTAAAGATTTTTAACTACTCAAGATAACTTTTAGAGCTAACTATGACATAAACCCTAGAATTCCTATTCCCTGGAAGGCGGAGACCAAAAGTACTGCCATGTGGTTACAAGGTCAAGCTCCCAAGAACATAAAACAAGATAGTGACCCCATCTATTTTTTTTGGTTTGTTTCAGGGACCTGCAGGAAAGTTTGTTATTGACCAGCTTGCTGGGCCATCTTGAGTGCAAGCTTATGGGGTCCTAAACCCATGTTTTATCCTAAGGTACCCCTCGAAAGAGAAAAACAAATTCACAGCACGTCAATTTAAGGACTAGCCTCACAATTCTTTTTCTCGTTAATAAGAAATTTACAGAAGAGATAAACAGTGATTTTTATCATTCATTCGACCGTTTGCACAGAGAGAGAGAAGCCAAAAATCTGACTGGTAAGAAAATCTTACCCTTTTGCCCTCATGCTAGGCTTCTGGGTTCCCTTTTTCTGAGCAGCCCTAGGGACTCAGCTTGTGGCACCATCGTGCTGGGGGCCAAGACGCATCATAAAGGAAAATTATCTTTTTTCATTCTGGCCAGATCAAAATACATGTGATAAAACATAGACATTAGCCGCTCTGCTTAGCACCCAGTATCAAACTGGCAAGTCTCAAATTTGCCCTCAGATGGGCCCCATCATCTTTAATCTAACCTCCAACTAGGAGTTTCAACACGTGGTCTCTGGGCAAGATAGTCACCCTGAGTAATAGAAAAGATAAGAAAGGGAAAGGAGAAAGAAAAGCATTGCCTGTGGCAGGGTGGAGAAGGCAAAATGATCAGCGAGGCCAGAGAAGGACCCCACCCATTGTAGTGACACTGAAAAGTTCAGGTGGCTGCTTCTCGGTAGCAAAGGGATTTTTTCCAGCAGTCTCATCACCTCTAGTTTCCCCTCTTAGGGAGGAAAAACTTCCCATATCGCATGATCCTGCACATACCTAATCCTGTCACCCACAGCCATCAGCAAAGAGGGCAAGGCAGATTATTCCAAAGAGAATAGCAGTTGACATCCTGTTGTGCCAAACCTGTTCTTAGCCAGAAGGGACTTTACCCAGAGCCCTCACTTTTAAACATACTTCAGTGCACTCTTGTTCATTCGGAACGTTCCACTGTTACCTTTAGTAAGATTTTGCAGTTTCTGTACGGCTTTGCTGCCTCCCAGGCCTAAAGTATAAGCCAGAAGGAACTCAGTTTTCCCAAAATTAAGGATCCCATTTTGCCTAAAATACTGACTTTACTGTCAGGTTCTCTTGATTAACTTGGCCAATGATTGGTCCTACCTAAGCTTGCAAGAAAAAATGAAACAAACGGGTAGAATACAAAAATCCCTGTGAATTTTCAAAAGCCAAATTTTATAACCCCTGTAATATTACTGCTTACTATCAGTTCCTTTCTGACCCAGTCAGATGTAAGAGACCTCTAGATGGATCTAAGCCAGTTAATTCCCAGATCAAATCCATTCCTGGACCCAATCTAGTTTCTTTCTCGACTCCAAACCCAGTCTGGATCAGAAATTTGCTCAAGGAAACTCAGAGAGCTCAAAAAACAAATCCATGGAGCTTCAAAATCCAAGAGGGAGCTCACCCACGATCCCAGCTGCTCTGAGAGACCAATGGACACAAGTGGGTCCTGCAGGTACTTTGTGTGTTCACTCCGTGATCCTGGGGGTTGCTAGAAGCTCCACTTTGGATCCCACTTCTGACACCATCTGATAAAAGAAAATCTTCAGCTGAATTGAATTTAAAGGAGTTTAATTCAGCAATGAATGTCTCCAGGTGCCTCATGGTCAGAACAAGTTTACAGACAAAAAAGGTAAAGTGGTGTACAGGAATTGGAAGTGAGGTGTAGAAACAGAGATTGATTATAGCTAGGCTTGTGCCTTATTTGAATGCAGTTTGAACACTTAGTGGTCTATGAGTGGTTGAAGTATGGCTGCTGAAGTGTGGCCAACACTTAGCTATTGTTACCCATGCATCTGTGCATACTATCGTTAGGTTTTCAATTTTTTTTTTTTTTTTTTTTTTGTGGTAGAGTTTTACTTGTCACCAAGGCTGGAGTGCAATAGTGCAATCTTGGCTTACCACAACCTCCACCTCCCGGGTTCAAGCGATTCTTCTGCCTTAACCTCCTGAGTAGCTAGGATTACAGGAATCCACCACCACATCCAGCTAATTTTTGTACTTTTAGTAGAGATGGGGTTTCATCATGTTGGATAGGCTAGTCTTGAACTCCTGAACTCAGGTGATCCACCACCTTGGCCTCCCAAAGTGCTGGAATTACAGGCAATTACACTGCGTCAGCCAAGTTTTCATTTTTGTCTGACTGTTAAGGTAGGTTACAGTTCATTCACAAGGACTCAGATATAGAAGTACAGTTCTTCTCGGGCCATGTTTGGTTTGCTTTAACAATAGACATAATAGTCTTTTTCTAATTTAGTGTGAATAGTTATATACTTTGTTATAGAAATATTAATATTCATATAAACATGTTATTACTATGATAGACTGTTGCACATTATTGAGAATATTACATAGTTTGCAAATATATAGACACTACTACTCTAAAAATAAAGCAAATGGTAAATTCTAAAACATATCTAACCCAGAATATTTTATATATGCATTTTAGAACTATAATTTCCCATATATCACGAGTTAGATAGTCCATCCTGCAGTTGTTTTTATTTTCTTCTAATCTCTGAAAGATTATTTATAAGAAAGAGCTTTTTATTCCCCAAAGATATTGTGAAGCATTACCTGTAAACATTTTGGGGGGTTCATGTCACATTAATAATTAAATGTCATTCAATACTATAGATCTATAAATTCCCTGGTTCATTGTCTAGAAACATTTATAATAATTTATAAATACTAGTAGAAAAGTATTTATCTCATCTATTTTTTAACTTAAATACATAATGCTGTTCATATTTTCTCCTTTTTCTCTTTCTCGTGCTCTCTCCCAATTTCTCTTTCTTTACCATTCCCTCCCTTCCTTATCTCTCTCTATCTCTACAGCTATTCCTATCTCTTTTTTTTTTTTTTTTTTTTTTTTTGAGACAGGATATTGCTCTGTCACCCAGGCTGGAGTACAGTGGCACTATCACAGCTCACTGCAGCCTCCACCTCTCAGGCTCAAGTGATCCTCCCACCTCAGCCTCCCAAATAGTTGTGACTACAGGTGTGTGCTACCATGCTTTGCTAATTTTTGTAGTTTTTGTAGAGACAGGGTTTCCCTGTGTTGCACAGGCTAGATCTCAAATTCCTGGGCTCAAGCTATCATCCCTCGTCAGCTTCCTAAAGTGCGGGGATTACAGGCGTGAGCCATGGCATCAGGCCTCTATCTAACTTCCATTTTACCTACAGTTAAGAGAAACTCTTCTCTTGGACTTCCTGGATCAGGCTCTTCTAATCAGACGTATGTTTTCCTTTTTAATTGTCTTCCGTATATCTTCATCTTTTTTGAGTATACTCATCCTCTCATTTCACTGTTTCAGGTATTTTAAATAATTTTCCCTTAAACAATGTCTAGTATTCTGCACATTCATTTTAATGTCTACATTTTCTAGCAATTCTAATTGCCATTTTTCCCAATGTATTTTTTTGTCTTAATATACAGTAGTTCCTCAAATAATGTCATTTCATTCAATGTCATTTTGTTATAACACTGCCTAGAAAGAAATCTATTTCTGGCTGGGGCCACTGACTGTGTGGAATTTGTAGTTCTCCCCATGTCTGCCTGGGTTTTCTTTAGGTACACCAATTTCCTTTGTGAAAAGAAATAAAATTTAAAAGCTGTTGGAACTCCAAAAAACATTTTAAGCCTTGAGAGAAATATCACTGTAATCTGAGCCCCATATGATTACAACTTCTGTTCTCAGATTATAGATTAACTTGCGTTCTTCTCATACAATTACTAGAGAGAATGAAACAATGTCAGGGACAAAAACCTCCTGCCTTCTTAATTAGTGATGCTTATTATAGATTAACTCCCCCTTTTTTTGTCCTGCTTTGCTTAGACCAGATGACAGAAAACCCATGATTATTACATCCTCTTTATAAAGTGCTAAATGTACCCTTCCCAAAAAGAAACACTGCCTATAACTAATCAACTGCTATAATTATGTGCCAGCCTTGTATAATACAAATAATGTAATCCTGCTGAAAACTCCTCTGTCTCTGCCTTAAGATAAAATTGTAACATGCCTACTTTGGAATGCTGACTCCATTCTTTTGGCATTGGTGTTTCCAGGTGGTCTAGCCTCATACTTTGTGCTTGAACAAATTCTCTTTCAATTAGATTCTGATCCTTTTGATTATCTTAGGTTGACCCCTCTTGCTTCCCAAATATGTGCAAGTTTGATGAACCAGTGTTTAAATTTCCCAGTCTGAGAATGTGTAGGCATATGGGTGTGTTGACCCTGTGGTGGGATGATGCCATGTCCAGGGCTAGTTCCTACCTTGTTCTCTGCGCTGCCAGGAGTTTCCAGCCGCCCACCTCTTTTTTTCGTCGTTGTTTTGCTTTGTTTTGTTTTGTTTTGTTTTGAGACAAGAGTCTCGCTCTGTAGCCCAGGCTGGAGTGCAGTGGCGCAATCTCGGCTCACTGCAAGCTCCACCTCCTGGGTTCACGCCTTTCTCCTGCCTCCCGAGTAGCTGGGACTACAGGTGCCCACCACCACACCCGGCTAATTTTTTTTTTTTTTTTTTTTTTTAGTAGAGACGGGGTTTCACCATGTTAGTCAGCATGCTCTCGATCTCCTGACCTCGTGATCTGCCCACCTGGGCCTCCCAAAGTGTTGGGATTACAGGCATGAGCCACCACGCCTGGCCCACCCACCTCTCTTGACTGGAATATGTGGGTTAGAAAATAAATGAAAAATTATTGTAAAATAAAAATTTTTAATAAGTCTACAATAATCGTATAAATGCATGACAATAAATGACACAATTGCATGGTGACAGGAGGAACTTCTGACAACTGTCACTCACTCACCACTGTCACTCACTGAATAACCAAAAATAAAGTAAATAGTTATTTTACTTGTTTTTATTAATCTTTCTTAAATGTAAATATGGCTCACATGTATTTCAATGTTTAATATTAGAAGTGTTTTGAGTCTTTATTTAGAAGTTTGGTTATATTTTTGTGACAACAAATATACTTTAGGAACTTTTACTCTTGTTTATATCAATGAGCCTATGGTAAAATTGGTTTCATTATACATTGTTTTGCTTAAAGTCACAGTTTCCAAGAACCTACTGATGAGGTTAAGTGATGATTTACTGTACTGTTCTTTTTTTTTAAATAACAGATATTATAATTGTAAATTGTTTACAAACCACTTATACAGTATTACTCTTTATGGACAGATATTGCTGTTACAAAAAATAACAATAACGTATTTCCTTCTGTCCCATGGCACAATAGAGTATTTTAATTTTCTATTTCCTAATCCATTAATAATTCTCTTAATGCTTGCAGCGTTTAGGGCATCCTTCTTTTATGGAGTAGTAAAACTGCAGAAAGCAAATGTTAAATTCACTTTGACATGCAGCTCTGCTCTCATGAAGCCCACATGACACTGATCCTTGGTGTCAGTTCAACGTGATGACATAAAAATAAATATCCTCTCAACAAAAGTATTTGAGCATGGAGCATTTAGGACTTTACTTACTAAGAACAGTAGATTTGTAGGCTTTTAGAACTTAGTTAACAACCCTTAAAAGATGTTCATCCACTTTTTGGCTTGTTTTGGTGAACGAGCTGCTTACTAAGCTGGTCCTTTGCATCTATAAAGTCATTATGAGACTATCCATGTCTAAAATGTCCATCATTATTGACACATGAGGTGTCATCAGAAGTTTAACCCCTCTTTCTCATAGAAAATGGTTTCAAAGCACAGAGCTAATTTGAACTTGTGAAATCGAAGTTGGAGCCTATGAATGTTCTCTTTTAATGAGCTCTTTGCAGTATCTTTCAGACATACCTGAACCAGTGAGCAAAGATTTAAAACTTCTTTTCTTTCCATATGCTCATTAGTCTTTGAAGGTTCTCGATTTATGAAAATTTCTTAATTTGAGCTGCATTTTGACTAGGCTTAAAGCCATATCTTATGCTTACTTTTGAGCATTTAAACTATAGTTCCCCACTATTAGATCTTATATACTAACCTTCTCCCACACAATCCTCAGTCAGTACTGCATATGCCTGTACATAAAGCACTCACATCAAATTCCTTTTTGTGCATGTAAAGATTTACTTTTTTGGGTTTCTTTTGCTTTCTAACTGCAGCCACATTTTCTTACACAAACTGACTAACACAAACTGACTAACAGATTGAGCCTCTATGTATTGTCTTTGCTTAACTCTGAAACCATGATCTATGTTTATATTTTTACAGTGTTAGCATTTCATGTCAGCCTGGAATACTATCTTGCCAAGCAGTCACCTACATAGTCTACTATATAATACATTTTCATCTGTTTTTTTGAAGAAGAAAAGATTAATGAAATAGAATCCTAGAAATTTTCTTGAAATCAACTCTTGTTTTCATATTCATCTATTTTCTACTGTATGTACACATGATTTGGGCTGCTTTTTCACTTGCTACCACTTCCTATTCCATCCCTTGTAGATAATTTTTAAAGACTGAATACAAAACAGAGTTTTTACCTCACCATTTCTTTGGTAAAACTAGATATAAACATGTAAATTCTTTGCATTTTGGTAGTATTTTTAGTTATTATAACAGAAAAAATAGGAATAGCAAAGTAATGAAAAAACCTAATGTACCCCAATTTTTTTTACAATCATGATATCTGACCTCTATTTTCTCGTTTCCCTCTATGATTTCACTTTTGCATTTGCTTATTTATATTAGTAATCTCCCAATCCCCATTTATTCTATTAAGTTTCCACTCCCAAATCCTTAAGTCTATCATCTGATTTATTTATAAAAAGTATTTATCCCTTGTCTCACATGTGCCATTTGTAGTTTTAGGAATTTGAAACTAAATGCAAAGTTTGGTCATATATTGGACATTATTTTCTCTTGACATTTCTTTAAAAGTTTTTATGAAGGAAGACAGAAAGATGAACCAATCTACATCTACATAAAGTTTGCCTGTGCTAACAGGAACTTGAAAGAAAAAAAAAAAGAAAGAAAGAAAAGAAAATTGCCAGTAAGGTGATAGGTAAGCATTTCAAAAGACATGATCACTTGTTGGACTAAGCTGAAGCCAGTAGCAGAGATTTTTAGCAAAGATAAGTAAACCTATGATAAAACCCTTCCAAACTTCTGACCCACAATATCATGATTTGAGTGGCCTGAAATTCCTGCAATTTCAGGACTTCTCAACAGTTAGTGATTACCTATGACTGGTAACAAGGTTTTGATCAATAGTGTTATTGTAGCCAAGAGACACTTAAAGAGTACTAGGTCACACTTGGGTAACGACATCAGTATATTCCTGGTCCTATTGTGACTTCATCATTACCAATTTTTTCTTTTTGCTCCTTTTGTTCATGTCCGTGAGTTATATTGCATTCAAAAAGTTGTCTAGATTTCCGTTTACCTCCCCCTCTGACTTCAACATGGCCAAGTCAGGCTGAGGACCCCTAATCCCCTATCTTTTTGAGGATCATTGGTTTGCCATGCCTCATTTAGTTTCCAATTTTAATCTCCACTGTTGTTTCCTTTCTAGCTACAGCAGATTTCCTGACAAGCTGATTGATTGACTGGGTTTCAACGTATTGTTCTTGCTTAAGTCTGAACCATGATCCCTTTATGTTTCTAAACTGGGAAGCTGTCACCTGTAACCAGACATCAAAATGATTATGTTAACCGTAATGACAATAACTAAAATATGTGTTTGATATGTACCAGTCACTGTGCCAAGTACTACACCATGCTTTATCTCATTTAGCCCTCATAAACATACAGTTTATATTATTACGCTCATTTTATATAGGAAACTGAGTTTCAGAGAGTAAGTAGTTTAAATTGGGCCACACAGCTAATAATGCTAGAAAAACATGATCTGAATCCAGCTGGATGGGACTCCAGATCTCAACCACACTTACCATACTATCTCTTTCTACCTGCTTTTAAACATTTTTTTCTGATTGAATTTTTAAGATAAGTGATTTGTTTAAACCCCAAATCATTAATCCTGACTAACTTCTTCACAACCTTATTTTCCACAGTGTGGGGGTGTAACAAATGGCTTATTTAACAGCTGGAGCTACCTTGGGTCTTTTTGTCAGTTTTAATGACTATTAGGAATCAATGAAATAACTGAATCAGAATTATTATCTTAATTTTTTAAATGTGATTCCTATTTGTCTAGCTACTGTTTCTTGGGGAAAAATCTAGCAAATCTATGATTTAGGTTCAATGCCGTATTTTAAAAATTATAAGATCTTTGTACCAAGAATAGACTCCTCAATGGTCCATGCCATTCCTAAAATTATAAGCAGCTTAAATCTAAAACTATGTTCTCAATCATAGCTCCCAGTCCAGTTCCTAGTCCTTGTGATTAGTCTTCATGCACATTCTCCCATTCTCCCTTCTCTTCTTTCTCCTAACTGATCCAGAACTATGCCCCCACTGTCCTGCCCTCTCAAATCAAAGTATCTTTGAGTTTCTTTCATCATATGTCAGTGGTAGCTCTGCCAATCTGCACACCCCCAGATGGCTAAGAAATACTTTTAGATCATCTAATCATGTGATTTTCAGATTTCTGATGACTGATTTATAAGAAGATTATGTTTCATAAATTGATTGGGTTAGATAAGAGACTACTAAAATTTCATTATTTCTTTCAACTGTTGTTATGACTATGACTATATTTAGAATTAAGTGATTTCTTTTAATATAGGTATATATGAAGCCAGGATAAGGAAAAGAAAGGGAAAGTAATTATTTCCTTTTAAAAAGTGGAATGATGCTAATATGGCCAAAATGTGATTGACTTTGTCTGGCATCAGTTTAATTGTATTATATCCGTCAGCAAGAACATAGGTGAAGCAGGTCAGTAGTCATTACTTCTTGATAAGACTTATATTCAAGGTTCCAATTTCAGATTGTATTCCTAAAGTATTCTTATGATTTAAATTTGCAAATGGAGTGGTTTTTAGCTCCTAGTTCATGTGATAGAATGACTAACTTAAGCATCAAAACTGGCATCAAAATTGAAGAACACATTTTATTTCCAAAATAGAAGATAGAAGATATTGTTTTAATATAATACATTCCAAATTTTGGTAGTAAGAGAAGGATCATATCTATAAAATGTTATAGAAGGATCATAAACATTTAAAGTGATAAAAATTAGACTATTCAAGAATGTAACTCACAGAAAATCAGAGAATATTAATTTTTTTTTTTTTTTTTTTTTTTTGAGACAGAGTCTCACTCTGTTGCCCAGGCTGGAGTGCAGTGGCACGATCTTGGCTCACTGAAAGCTCCACCTCCTGGGTTCTTGCCATTCTCCTGCCTCAGCCTCCTGAGTAGCTGGGACTACAGGCACCCACCAGCAAGCCCGGCTAATTTTTTGTATTTTTAGTAGATACGGGGTTTCACCATGTTAGCCTGGGTGCTCTCTATTTCCTGACCTCGTGATCCGCCCGTCTCAGCCTCCCAAAGTGCTGGGATTACAGGAGTGAGCCACCGCGCCCGGCTGAGAATATTAATTTTATATAATACCAATATGCAATGCAGATCATTCAATAAGAAATCTTTGCTACAATTTGATAACTTGATTATTTAAAATTGTCAACTGTGTCTCTGACTGACCTGTAAAAATTTAAATATCTGAACATTTTTCTATAGTTTTATGTAATAACTGTGAGCCAAATTTGAAAAGAAATCACAGAATATATTTTAAAATCCAGTTCCCATCTGGTGTCTCACAGCTTGAGTTTTCTTTCAAGGTGATTTTTAAAATTGTATGTCACGTAGAGATGTCAGTAAGCAATGATGCATAACCATGTGTGGACTAATTTATGCCACAAGCACTCATTTGAGGAAGGAAGAGAGAAATGAAACTTGGTTATGTTTACTTGTTACAGAATCACAGAATCAAGTACTGTATTGACAACAAATGTTCATAGAGTTCATAGAGTCAAAAAAAAAAACTTTTAACATTTAATGGGGATATAGTCACAAAACTTGTATACTAGAAATCTTTATTTTTAGAACTTTTAGAAATGTACAATAACATGGAAAAAATGAAAAAAATTGCTAAATCAGCTACAAAATTCAGAAATGTTGGTTTTCTCATGATCTTTTTTAATCGCTGTTTTTCTTCATTATTTAACTCACCAACACATATATATGTATGCACATATACGTGTGTATGTGTACACAATGATACATTCATTGAATCATTTCATTATCTTTATTTTCAGAAACAAATATAAGAATCATCACAGAAGCAACATGGTAGATTAGGAAGCCCTGCACCTTCCTTCCCCATCCGTCCCCCTACAAATGTATTGATTCAGCAACAATCACTGACAAATTCCCTTTGCCAAAAATCAGGAACTAATAAAAAGAGTCAGGTCTGGTGGTCAAGGAACAGCCCACTTCAACCCTGTAAAGCTGCACTAGCTGAATGCCCACTAAGTCCTGGACGTTGGGTATAACCTGAACTACCACTCCACATTCTCATTCTAGCTGTGATAAAGATTTTTACCTAACCTAAAAATGGAAAATAAGCAAGGCAAATGCCCTGACTATTGGCAAACTCCTAGTCAGATAAATCTTTTCTTTCTACAACATAGTTAAAGAAAAATAAAACCCTAATAATTCACTGTTGAAAACTTACTGAAAGGCATGGAAAATAGTTTCCTATTGTTTCAAAGAAACTCTGAACTGTTCTTTGCTAAAAACAGGACAACTCTTCAAAATCTCTTTGACATTCTTAACATGGAGGCAATACTCATATTCATGAAAGATAATCAAGGGCACAAGAAAAGGGGAGCTGATATTTAAGTATCAATGTGTATGACACATATACCAAAGAAAAAATGGGTTGACAAAATTAAACCCTAACTACAGAACTCACCTTTTAGTGAAGCAGATTACTGGCATAGAAAAAAAAGTTAAGGGATTCTACTCAAAATTCAAAATGCAGTAATGGAAATATGCAAAGGATAAGAAAGTAAAAGATATGGGGGACATAAGAGAACTTTAAAATTAAATAATTTTGTCTAAAAATAAGAGATCAGAAAAATAACAGTAGAGAAGCAAAAGTAAAATTTCTAAAATATCCAAATGTATAGACCTGAATCTGTGTATTGCTCCACGGAAAAAAAAAGAAAAAAAAAAAAAAACTAATGAGAAAAAAAAGCAAGATGGCCTTCTTTTATCTATAACATTATAAATCAATATGAGAAGAAATGTGGTGCATACCAGTTGTTAACCCAAAAATGCTCCAGTTAAATTTAACCATCCAATGAAAACTATTTCATTTATTTTCACATAATTAGTATGACTTGTATTTCTGGGTATGAAGGAGTTGTTTGTAGCTTACCAATGACCCATTTAAGAATAACTCAGATGGAAAATACACAAATGTATGTTTTTATTGATTTTGGAGAGCTGAGGAATCAACCTGAAGTAGAGGAAACAAGAGAACTGTGAAGAGATGACATGACAGGCTATTGCCTTCTTCCCTCTGGACACTTTCTGATTCTGCTCCCTAGGCAAGAGTTCAAGAATCTGGGTTTTGCCGAGAAAAGCTTACTTTTAAGAAGTAGAAAAGAAATAAGAGACTTTAGCTCATTCAGAAGGCTAAACAGATTTGAGAAACAACAACAAAAAGGAATAAAAAGAGAACCCTCCAGTGAACGTCCTGCATTCAGGAAAATCAAATTGAACAACTATCTACACAAGAAAACACCTTCATTAAGAACTAAAAATTAGGTGAGTAATCACAGTACTTGGTTTTAATACCATATCAAGAAAAGAGGCACTGAAGATGGTACAAAACAGTCTTGGATTGCAGAGACTACTCCTACCCCAACCCCCAGAAGCAACTTCGTGGTGCAAAAAGAGAATCTGTATGCATGGGGGAAAGAGAGCACAGTGATTGCTGGACTTTGCTTTGGAACTCAGTGATCCCCTGTTACAGCAGAAAGCAACACAGGGAGGAATTCAGCTGGCGCCCATGGAGGGAGCATTTAGACCACTCCTAGCCAGAGGGGACATGTCCATCCCAGCAGTGGAAACCTGAGTTCCAGTAAGCTCCACCACCATAGGATAAAGCACTCTGGGGTCGTACACTTGAAAGGTCACAGGATTGCAATTCCTGGGCAAATCCTGGTACTGTGCTGGTCTTAGAGCCAGTGGACTTGCAGTGCACAAGACCTAGTGAAACACTAGCTAGGACAGTCATGGGAGTGCTGGCATCACCCTTCTCCAACCCCAAGTAGCACAGTTCACGGCTATGGGAGAGATTTCTTCCTTCTGCTTGAGAAGAGGAGGGGGAGAATAAATAGAGTTTTGTCTTGAAACTTGAATACCAGCTCAGCCACAGTAGAATAGGGCACCAGACAGAATTCTGTGGCCCACATTCCATGCCCTAGTTAGCATGACAATTCTAGACACACCCTAGGCCAAAAGGGAACCTGCTGCCCTGAAGGGAAAGACCTACTCCTAGCAGGATTCATGACATGCTGACTCAAGATGCTAACTGAAGAATCCGTGGACCTTGAATATACACTAGCAGTACCCAGGCAGCACCCACTGTGGGTCTTGGGTAAGACCCAGGCCCATGGTGGCATCAGGTGTGACTCAGCTCATCCTCAGCTGTGGTGACCATGAAGAGAGTCTCCTTCTGCTTAAGGAAAGGAGAAAGAAGAGTAAAGGTGACTTTGTCTTGCAGCTTAGGCACCAGCTTGGCCGCAGTGGAGTAGAGCACCTAGCAGTATCCTGGGGTCCTTAATGCTGTGCCTTGGCTCCTGAATGGCATTTCTGGACCTGCTCTGAGCCAGAGGAGAGCTCACTGCCCTAATGAGGGATACCTAGGCCTGGCAGCATTTACCACAAGCTGACAGAAGAGCCTTTTAGCCTTGAGTGAATATTACTGATAGCCGGAGAGTACTTGCCATGGGTCTGGCGCCATGGTGGCCATGGGGAAAGACTAATTCTGCATGAGGAAAGAAGAAAGGAGAGGGAAGAGTGGGAAGAATTTTATCTAGAGGCTTAGGTGCCTCAATTCCCTTTGAATACTCAGAAAGCCTTCCTAAGAAGGATAGGTACACACAAGCTCAGACTGAGAAAATGACAATAAATACCTAACTCTTCAATACCTAAACATCAAAGAACACCTCCAAGCATCAAGGAAAATATGACCTCACCCAACAAACTAAGTAAGGTACCAGAGACCAATCCCAAAGTGACAGATATATGTGATTATTCAGACAGAGAATTCAAAATAGTTGTTTTGAGGGAGCTCAACAAATTTTAAAGATAGCACAGAGAAGAAATTCGGGATCCTATCAGACAAATTTAACAAAGAGATTAAAATAATTTTTAAAAAGCAGAAACTGTCGAGCTTAAAAATGCAACTAGTATACTGAAGATTGCATCAGAGTCTCCTAACAGCAAAACTGATCAAGCAGAAGACAGAATGAGTGAGCTTGAAGACAAGATATTTGAAAACACAGTCAGAGAAGACAAAGGAAAAGAGAATGAAGCATGCCTCCAAGAAAATAGCATGTCTCAAAGATCAGTGATCTTTGACAAACCTGACTAAAACAAGAAATGGGGAAAAGATTCCCTATTTAATAAATGGTGCTGGGAAAACTGGCTAGCCATATGTAGAAAGCTGAAACTGGATCCCTTCCTTACACCTTATACAAAAATTAATTCAAGATGGATTAAAGACTTAAATGTTAGACCTAAAACTATAAAAACCCTAGAAGAAAACCTAGGTAATATCATTCAGGACATAGGCATGGGCAAGGACTTCATGTCTAAAACATCAAAAGCAATGGCAACAAAAGCCAAAATTGACAAATGGAATCTGATTAAACTAAAGAGCTTCTGCACAGCAAGAGAAACTACCATCAGAGTGAACAGGCAACCTACAGAATGGGAGAAGATTTTTACAATCTACCCATCTGACAAAGGGCTAATATCCAAAATCTACAAAGAACTTAAACGAATTTACAAGAAAAAAATCAAACAGTCCCATCAAAAAGTGGGCAAAGGATATGAACAGACACTTCTCAAAAGAAGACATTTATGCAGCCAACAGACACATGAAAAAATGCTCATCATCACTGGCCATCAGAGAAATGCAAATCAAAACCACAATGAGATACCATCTCACACCAGTTAGAATGGTGATAACAAAAGTCAGGAAACAACAGGTGCTGGAGAGGATGTGGAGAAATAGGAACACTTTTACACTGTTAGTGGGACTGTAAACTAGTTCAACCATTGTGGAAGACAGTGTGGCGTTTCCTCAAGGATCTAGAACTAGAAATATCATTTGACCCAGCCATCCCATTACTGGGTATATACCAAAAGGATTACAAATCATGCTTCTCTAAAGACACACGCACACGTATGTTTACTGAGGCAGTATTCACAAGAGCAAAGACTTGAAACCAACCCAAATTTCCATCAATGATAGACTGGATTAAGAAAATGTGGCACATATACACCATGAAATACTATGCGGCCATAAAAAAGGATGAGTTCATGTCCTTTGTAGGGACATGGATGAAGCTGGAAACCATCATTCTGAGCAAACTATCGCAAGGACAAAAAATCAAACACCACATGTTCTCACTCGTAGGTGGGAACCGAACAATGAGAACACTTGGACACATGATGAGGAACACCACACACCAGGGCCAGTCATGGGGTAGGGGTAGGGAGTAAGGATAGCATTAGGAGACATACCTAATGTAAATGATGAGTTAACAGGTGCAGCACACCAATATGGCACATGTATACATATGTAACAAACCTGCACATTGCGTGCATGTACCCTAGAACTTAAAGTATAATAAAAAAAAAACAAAGTGAATGATCTCTATAATGAAAACTGTGAAATATTAATATAAACAATTGAAGAGGATATACAAAAAATAGAAAGATATTCCATGTTCATGGATTGTATTAATCAATATTGTTAAAATATTCAGACTACACAAAGCAATCTATAAATTTAATGTAATCCTTATTCAAATACCAGTAATGTTGATTACAGAAATAAAACCATCAATCCTAAAATTTATTTGGAACCACAAAAAACCTGTAATAGACAAAACCATCTCAAGCAAAAAGAACAGAACTCAATGAATCAGATTAGCTGACTTCAAATTTTGCTACAGAACTATAATAATCAAAACAACATGGTACTGGCATAAAAACAGAAACATAGTCCAATGGAATGGAATACAGAACCCAGAAATAAATCCATCCATCTACAGTGAACTCATTTCTGACAAAGACCCCAAGAACATACACTGGGAAAAGAGTAATGTCTTCAATAATGGTGTTTGAAAAACTGGATATTCATATGAAGAATACAACTAGACCCCTATCTGTCATCATAACAAAAATAAAATCAAAGTAGATTAAATACTTAAGTCTAAGCCTTCAAGATATGAAACTACTAAGAGAAAACATTGGGAAAATTCTCCAGGACATTGGAGTGGGCAAAAAAAATTCTTGAGTAATACTCCAAAAGCACAGGTAACCAGAGCAAAAATGGACACATGAGATCACTTTAAGTTAAAAATCTTCTACACAGCCAAGGAACCAAACAACCAAAGGAAGAGACAACCCACAGAATGGAAGAAAATAGTTGCAAACTATCCATCTGACAAGAGATGAATAACCAGAATATGTAAGAAACTCAAACAATTCCAGAGAAAAATAATTTAATAATCTGTTTTTTAAAAGGGCAAAAGAGCAGAATAGACATGTCTCAAAAGATGACATACAAATGGCAAACAGGCATATAAAACCGTGCTCAATATCACTGATCATCAGAGAAATTCAAATAAAAACTACAATGGAATATTTCACTTCAGTTAACATGGCTTTTATCCAAAAGACAGGCAATAATGAATTCTGGTGTGGTGCAAACGGAAGCTTCCTACAATGTTGGTGAGAATGTAAATTAGTACAGCCACTAAGATGTTCCTCAAAAAAAACTAAATATACAAATATCATATGAACCAGAAATCCCACTGTGAGGTATATAGCCAAAATAAAGCAAATAAGTATATTAAAGAGATATCTTCATTCCCACATTTATTGCAAAACTATTCACAAAAGCCATAATTTGGAAGCAACTTAAGTGTTTGTCAATGGACAAATAGATAAAGAAAATGTGGTACATACACACAATAGAGTACTATTCAGCCATACAAAATAATGAGATACAGTCTTTTGCAACAACATGGATGGACTGAAAGAATATTATGTTAGTGAAATAAGCAAGGCACAGAAGTAAGATAAATTTTTCACACATTTGTGGAAGCTAAGAAATTAAAACAATTAAACTCACAGGGATAGAGAATAGAACGATGATTACCAGAAGCTGGGACGGATAGTGAGTGGGAGGGGAATGCTTAATGGATATAAAAATATAGTTAGATAGAATGAAAGAACACAACAAGCTGGCTACAGTCAAAAATAATTTGCTATACATTTTTAAACAACTAAAACAATATAATGTTTGTAACACAAAGAAATGATCAATGCTTGAGGTGATGGATACCCCATTTACCCTGATGTAATTATTACATATAGTATGCCTGTTTTAAAATATCTCCCATGCACCATAAATACATACACCTAACATAAAAATGAAAAAAAAAAGTTTGCCAAATGAGAAGGGAGGAATGAGAGCTGAGTTTATAAGTAAGCCTTTTTCCCCTAAAGACATTTGCCAAAAAGTAAAGTTGCATTTACAATGAAGTAGATAACTAAATAGCCTCTCAAAGATAAGCAGATAATTTAGTTGTCTCATCAGCCCAAGAAGAAAGAAATTACAGTTGAGACCTTCCATGTGAGGAGGCCCTGGTGAATAGACCAGGCTCTTAGATGAAAGTCTTGCTAGGTTTGGCCTTACCTGAAGGTAAATCAGACAAGATGATTGTGGATAACTATAATAGGCAGTTAAGGTTGGGGCAGTACTCACCATTGTTGATGTTCCTTGGGCTGAAATTGATGTACATCTACTAAAATGTTATTTCAGTTGTAAGTGACGAATAAACCTTTATAGAGGTGTTTGTTTCATTTTGTTTTGGTTTTCTTATCTGAGTACTTGAATCTACAAGAAGGTTACTTCCCAGACTTTTCAGAAATTACTGAAATTGGCTCTGAACTGAAATTAATTCCTTGAAACCCAAAATGCCATTTTGGTGTGCCACTGCAAGTAGGGACTACTGGGTTTAGTTTATTAATGACGTTTTGGCTTTGGTCTGTCTCATGGTAGGTTCAGTGGGTTTCTAAATACATTCTGTAGTTATTTACCCCAGTTCCAAATTGCACAGTTGAAACACACATATTCAACAAACAGTAGAATTTCCTTACAAGTTTCGTGACCTGTGGAGTAAGAACTACTATGGTAAGACTTGAAAGAGGAAGGACATTAGAACTGCTTCTCCCTATTAAAATAATAATTCAAAACCAATGCTACATCCCTGGAGAGATGGCAAAGTTGTGTGCATAGACTTAAAGGAGAAAAGCGTAGTGATTTGTACTATTGTGCCCCATTTTACTTGTTTGCTTGACTGTCTGTGAAGGACACAGATGGATATTGGAGAATGACAGGGGATTACTGTACATTTAATCATATTTTAACTCAATTTTCAGCCCATTTTCCTGATTTTTTTTACTGGAGCAAATCAACAGTCTTGATACTCGATATGCAACTAATATTCAAGCTAATACACAAGCACATACACAAACAGACACACACGTTATAATCTGTTAGTAGAGATAAACAGGATAAGTTTGCCTTCTCCTGACAAAGATAACATGCAATATATGTCAGTATACATTTACTATCTTACTTCAGAGCTATATAAATTCATGTCTAACCTTATAATAATAATAATTTACTTTTCAGGAATGAATTTTGGATATCATTCTGGTTTGCTACATTGATATCATTGTTCTGACTGAGCAAGGTAAACAAAAAGTAGTGAATAGTGATATATCTTCCTATGACATATGCTGGGGCCAGGGTGGGGACCAAAGTGAGGCAAGTCGGGGACTCTCCTTAGGAGCAAAAGTTAAGGTGCACCAAAAAAATCTCTGGATCAATAATATTTTCAAGTAATATTTAAAGAAATCAATTAGATTTGTAAAATTCATGAGAAAATATTTAAATTCTAAATAATAACAATTTAAATAATATCTAAATGATTAAAACAATTTAAATAATAAAAATTTAAATAATAATTTAAGTAATAATAGGCATGAGTAATACTTACTTTTCCCATTTGACTAGGGCTCCAATATGGTACAGAGTGGCATTATTATTAATCCTGAACAGTAAAACAAAGCCAACCACAATTATTACAGATGAAGCGCTTTATTATAGGAATCTGAGTTTGCACAGATGTGGGAGAGATTGGAGGAATAAAGATCTAGAAGGCTACAACAAGATTATAAGAAAGGTCATTACTACTTTAGTCTGATGCACTGGAGTAAGTTGAAAAGCTACTATGGGTTGGGGAAAAATGTCTAGCTACCAAACTGACATCACGAACTGGGAGCTTATAGACAGTTTTATATAGTTCGTTACTATATATGTAACTGGTGGAAAAGCCTGTGATATGTAACTGACGGAACAGCCTGTGAAGCCACCATGTCTAGATGAAGCCACTGCATCTGGCAGTCTGACAGCCATGTTCTCTTTTTAGAATTACAGCCTTTGCTTCACTTCTGTTTTCCAAATCCTGAGCTAGTTCATCTCATTGGTAAACTCTAACCTGGATCCATATAGGAAAGAATATTATAATGAAGTGTTTCCAGTCTTGCATGTGGTGGTTATGCCTAATAGACAACAGACAATTCATCCGTTTGTCATCTCAGCAGCCATACAAAGCTTTTAAAAATTATCTGAATATAGGTAAAGACTGTATAATGCTTCTGTCTAAACTGGTATAACTATCCTTTATACAACATTCTAGGGTTACATACACAAAATAAATGTTTATAGAAAACCAAAATAGGGGCCAAGATGGCCGATTCGAAGCAGCTGCAGTCAGAGAATCTCACTGAGAAGAACGAAACGGCAAGTGAATCCTGCACTGGCAACTGAGGTATACAGGTTCTTTCATTGGGACTGACTAGACAGTTGGCATAACCCACTGAGACCAAGAAAAGCAGGATGGTGCAACGGCCCACCTGGATCGACACGGGGCAAGGGGAGTCCCCACCCCCAGCCAAGGGAGGTGGTAAGTGATCATGCTGCCCTGCCTGAGAAACCACATTTTTCCCACGGATCTGTGAAATCAATGGATCAGGTGATCCCCCTCATGAGCCCATGCCACCAGGGCTTTGGGTACCAAGCACAGAGCTGTGCAGATTCTCAGCAGCCACTCAGCTGGAAACTGCCTAAGGCTACCAAGTACCTGGGGAGAGGGGCAGCTGCCATCACTGTGGCTGCCTGCTGCCTAAGTTGACTGAGCTTCCCCGGGGAGGAGCAGCAGCCATCACTGAAGCTCCTGTCTGCCGTTTTTCCCCTGCCAGTGTTGAAGGGACTGGATAGTTTGGACCCAGGAGGAATTTCCCACATCACAGCACAGCAGCTATGGCAGATTGTGGCCAGACTGCCTCTTTAGGCCAGACCTGCACCCATCTCTCCTCACTGGTGGGACCTCCCTGCAGGAATTTCAGCAACTATAGCTAGGGGTTTAGGGAAAGAACTCTGGTCTTCCTAAGACGGAGCCCTTGTGGGGAGGGGTGGTCATGGTCTCCATAAATCAGTAGACTTAGTCTTTCCCCCTGCTGGCTCTGAAGAATCCAGGCAATCTGGATGAGTGGGATTTCACCCTGTGTGGGGCACTCTCGCCGCCAAGAGGCAGCCAGAGTGCTTCCTTTAACCAGGACCCAGATCCAGTGCCTCCTGATTGGGTGAGACCCCCCAGCAGGGGTCACCAGACACATTATACAGGATCGTTCCTGCTGGCATCAGGTCGGTGCATCTCTGGGATGGAGATCCCAGGGGAAGGAGCAGGCAGCCATCTTTGCTGCTCTGTCGCCTGCACTGGTGACACCTCCAGGTGCGGGAGGAACCAAGGCAAATAGGGTCTGGAGTGGACCCCCAGCAAATCGCAGCAGCCTTACGGAAGAGGAGCCTGACTGTTAAAAGAAAAACAAACAAACAAAAAGCAGAAAAGTGCTTTGATAAAATTCAACATTCCTTTATGTTAAAAACATTCAATAAACTTGTTATTGATGGAACATATCTCAAAATAATAAGAGCCATTTATGACAAACCCATAATGTCGTGCTGACAAAAGCTGGAAGCATCCCCTTTGAAAGCTGGTACAAGAAAATGATGCCCTCTGTCACCACTCCTATTCAACATAATTTTGGAAGTTCTGTCCAGGGCAGTCAGGCAAGAGAAAGAAGGAAAGGGTATTCAAATAGGAAGAAAGAAAGTCAAACTGCCTCTGTTTGCATACAGCATGATCCTATATTTAGAAAACCCCATCATCTCAGCCCAAAGACTTCTTAAGCTGATAAGCAACTTCAGCAAGGTATTACTACTATTGCTTTTGAGAACATATTACTTTCTTATTTTTTGAGAATCATTATTTTTAACAGCTTTTTGAGGAACAGAATGTGACTAATCCTGTCTAACTCTCTCTGCTTTTGTGTTTGGTTCCCTAAGTTTTTAGTGTAATGAAAATGCACTGAAAGGATGTTGGATTTTAACCCATCAATGTTCTCTTCTCTCTTCTTACCCTGTGTCCTTGGTTTGTTGTATTTATATTATCATTATAGGATAATTTTGACTGATATTTTGATTGTTCATTTGACACAGTTTAGTTATACTTTCTTACATTCTCCTAAATTCTTCACTTAAAATTATTCAATCAAATAATTTCATTTTTATATTTTTATTTTGAGGCATATAAAAATATATATACACACACATATATATACCAAATATATATACCATATATATAATATATAGATATATACCAAATATACATATATCATATATATATATATATATATGGTGGGGGCTTTTAGTAGAAGTACCTCAACTGTTTCAGTTTTATCAAATAGGTTTTTATATCTGGAGATTGTCTTATATTTGCATTATACACTATGATAGCTGTATAGTTACTTTGTTTTCCATATATTTTTTCATATTTTTTTCTGAGACCATATATAAATATTTAATTTGTCTTTCAACTTGAGGATCAATTGGCTATTAATGATTTCTGAAAAAAAATTGTTCGTATTTTCCTTCCTACCATACAGCAGAATATTTACAACAATGTAGAAGACTTCCTCCAATTAAGTTTTTGTTGTCAGCTGTTCTTAAAAAGTTTAGCTTTTCATCAAAAAACAACACTCTTTTCTTCTTAAACCATTTCTGAAAATACCTGTAATCTTTTGACCATCTGTCATCACTGCATAACAAATACTAGTTACTAGTCATAGACTAGCTATTTTCCTTTTGTTGTATTTATA
This sequence comes from Mandrillus leucophaeus, assembly GCF_000951045.1. Lineage (NCBI taxonomy): Eukaryota > Metazoa > Chordata > Mammalia > Primates > Cercopithecidae > Mandrillus > Mandrillus leucophaeus. The sequence continues at coordinate 626,477 of NW_012103832.1, forward strand.
ATTAAAATTTATTTATATTATTAAAATTTCTGAATGCACACAACTATTCACTCTTGTGTTTCTGTATTTGGCAATACACTAGGGTAAACTACTTCCTACTAATTTAAGAGAGTTAATCATATGAAATAATAGAATAACAAGCAATATGTATATAATATGTCTGCAGGATATATGTAATATTAAACATGGTTATGAAAACATGACAGCGTGAGTAACAACAGACATGGTCTAAAGCAAACTTGGCAAGTCATTGTCCTTTGGCAGGAACAAACATCTGAAAAAATTAATTACTTGTAGAAGGTTTGGACTGAATGGGATAACGAACTTCTTTTCCTTCTAATAAAAATCAGCTTGCCAATAACATCAATTCAGTGCTTAGTACTGGGAGAACATTTCAGTGCTGACAAAATTCATAAACATTCTAGCAAGAGATGTTACTGTTTTTTTCTTTGTTTGTTTGTTTTTCCATATATTTTTTTTTAATTATGCTTTAGGTTCTAGGGTACATGTACACAATGTGCAGGTTTGTTATATATATATATACATGTGCCATGTTGGTGTGCTGCAGCCATTAACTCGTCATTTACATTAGTTATATCACCTAATGCTATCCCACTCCCCTCCCCTCACCCCACAACAGGCCCCGGTGTGTGATGTTCCTCTTCCTGTGTCTGAGTGTTCTCATTGTTCAATTCCCACCTATGAGTGAGAACATGCTGTGTTTGGTTTTCTGTCCTATTATAGTTGTAGACAATTTGTACTCAGTCCACAAGAAAGAAATTGCCATTTATGCACAGAGGTAAATAGAATGGGGAAATGTACATTAGTAAGATGAAAGGTAAATATAAAAATGTAAGCATGAAATATAAAGGAAGTTCAAATTTTTAGCTAAAGTTTCTGCTCAGACAACACGCACGCGCACACACACACACATACGAAGTAGTAAACTAAAGATTAACAAAGTAGTTGTTAAGGTGTAAAGAATCTCAAAAAAAATTACATTAAACAAAGCTAAAGGTTTTCTAACTCCTTTATATTTATGAAAATTTTGGAAATCAATGCTTTAAGACTGTGTTTTTTATTTCCTCAGCATCATCAAGGCCATTATTTTTTTCTTAAGGACTTGAGTTAATACATCGATGGAATTATGTTTTCACAATCATCACCACTAACTTGTCATACTTTTTTGTTCAGCTTGTTTCTTCTAGTACCTTTCCTCTGGTGCCTGTCTTCTTTATTCTGGGCATATTCATGGCCGAAAAATCAGTTTCTTAGGCATGCTTTCCAGTTGAGTTGCTTTCCACTTTGGCAAATGGTTTTGAATGAACTCTTCTCACCTTTTGCAGCTCTGTTTTTAAATTACCTACCAAAATGGACCAATAGATTTACTTTTTAGTTGCAGTTACAAACTCTTACCTATTTTTCTAGATGTGCGTTCTCTCAAATTCTAGGGGACTTCCAAGGTCCCTCAAGTCGTCCCTTTTTTTTCCCCATAAATTTCAGCTTTCTGCTGCCCTCTCCTGGCCTTCTATGGCATGTAAGCATTTAATCCTACTGCTGAAAGTATAAATCTAGAGTTTTACTTGGAGGGAAGTAAAGCAACGATTCTGAAAATTTACTGTGTATCAGAATCCTCTGGGAAGATTGTAAATAGAATTTAAGTTACAAAGCCTCTCTCTAGAGATTATGGTTCTGTATATCTGAGGCAGAGATCATGAACCTTCAGTTTTAATAGTGAGTCAGTGTTATTGTGATTCATGTGAACTATAAACCACATTACAAGAAACCCTGAAACAGGAAAATCTGACTCAAGGTATTGGCCACAAGCTCTTTGAATGAAAAAGCAAGTCTTGAAACAATGATATTAACTTAGAAAAAAAAAGTGTTCTGCATGCCTTTCAATGTAAATGTTTTAATTTTTATGTAAACAGCAGAACAAAAAAATTTAGTATTTTGGAGTTATCTAATTGATATTTAAAATTAGAGCAAAATTTAAAGAACTATAAATACCTAGGTACAAGTAGATACAATGGCCTCTAACGTTTATACATTAGCTAACTCTTCTTATTCTTAGAGTTACCAGCTCTGGCCCAATTTTGTTGTTGTTTGTTTGTCTTTCTTGTCACAATCAAATAATTCCAATAAACTCTCCTGATCCTGTTTGCAAGTATCAGGTCAATAGTCTTTAAATATGGATTCTTTTAATCTAAAAAATATAAAACTTGTTTAAGTGTGCAGAATTAGATACAATATTAAATTTATTTCTCACTGATGTCTACAACATTTATTTGCCAAAGTCTCTAAATGTATGATTCATAAGCTTAGCCCACATAAGGATTACCTGATAACTTTAAGAATATACCTATACTTGGGTCTCACTCCCAGAAATTCTGATTTAATTGATCTGGATACATTCTGAGTATCAGGATATTTGAGAACCCCTGGCCCCAGGTGAGTTTAATGTACTCTAAAACTCTTTTTCACTTAGACTTCTGGCCAGAACACTGGTTGGTGTCCATCTGTTTTCTTATACTCTCAGGAGTCCGCTTTACCTCATCTCCAGTTACCATCATTTTTATCCTTGAATTATTGATAGAATATGTAATTTCTAAAACACAGTAAAATTGACTGGAGGATATTCACGGTTATGGTACATCTGCTAGGCTCAGTATTGGGGGGCAAGATCTTAAAGTAGTCTTCAATTATTTCGTCTTTAATAAGAAGAAGCCTGACATTTTCCAGCGTATTGCAGGACAAAGGACCCTTGAGTCCTTAATCTTTTTTTCTCAAAAATAGTTGAAAAAATTAAAAAGCTAGGTACCATGCTTTTTTCTGTATCTATGGCTTTTGCTCATAACATATAGTTATCTTACTCTCTTAATTCTAGGATTCTAGGATTCAAATCCAAATGCATATTGGTCCTAAGTTGCATGGCATAGGTAATTTACATCCGTTCTCTATAAAGGATTGTTAACAAATATAGCATCATCTTCTGAAAGAAATTGGAATTCTAAAAATAATTGTATAGCTAAAGATTTGACAGCATTATCAATGGGATGTAAAGTGGCTTCAGATCACATATAAACAAAGATGTTCTCTGAGTTTGGCCTCATCAGTATGAATTTGCCTAAAATATGAATTTAACATTTTACAATAAATTAGAACTCTAAATAATCATCAATCTCTAAGGCTAGAACGAAGGTATACTTAATAAATAACTGAGTACATTAAAGGTGCCCATTGTCCTTAGATAATATTAAGCTGCAATGTAAGCAGTGTGAAGGACAACGCTTGCCTAAAGCTACAACATGGAAGTATTTTAGCTACCTTAAAATGCTGCATTAATTCTTTATGTAATTCAGATTGTAAAGGAGAGAAGAAAATTAAGGCAGTCCTGCAGGTTTGCACTTAAGTCTTTAATGTGCATTTTTAATTGAAGGATAAATTTAAGTAGGAATTTGGATTGCCTTTTAAATAAGGTCAAAAATCTGGCTGAGAGAAAGGCCCTTATCGTAAATCCTGTGCTCAATTTTTTCCGGAGAAGTGTGAACACCAATGTAATGAGATAAAGAAATTGTTATACTATTAGTAGTTTGTGCACCTTCTCTCTTAAGGAGAAAAAGGGAAAAGTTCTCAAAAAGCATTTGTCTTGAGACAGTTGGAAAAGTGGGTATGTTCCCTCCAGAAAACAAGGGAGCACATGCAGAGGAAAGTGAAGCAGATTAAAGCTGAATAAAGAAAAGTAATGGAAAGTGGTTATTTCCAGAAAATGAATACAATAAATTACAGGTGTGTATTAGTCTGTTTTCACACTGCTGATAAAGACATACCCGAGACAGGGCAATTTACAAAAGAAAGAGGTTTAATTGGACTTACAGTTCTACATGGTTGGGGAAGCCTCAAAATCATGGTGGAAGGCAAGGAGGAGCAAGTCCGGTCTTACATGAATGGCAGCAGGCAAAGAGAGAATGAGAGTCAAGTGAAACGGGTTTCCCCTTATCAAACCATCAGATCTCTTGAGACTCATTCACAATCATGAGAACAGCAAAGGAAAGAAACGCCCCCATAATTCAATCACTTAACACTGGGTTCCTCCCATGACTCGCGGGAATTGTGGGAGTTACAATTCAAATGAGATTTGGGTGAGGACACAGTTAAACCGTATCAAGGTGCAAGGAATCTTTTGTGGAAAATGGTGAAGCACCTGCAAAGGATAACATAGGCATGTTAACTATAAGCGAATCTTCAGCAGTTACAGGGAGCCCTCCTGATTCTCAAAGATTACGAATTAAGTTTAACTAGGTTTCTGAATCCGCAGGGGTGCCAGCTTACAACTGGTTTACTAACAAATTAACATAAAACCTCTACATTTAATAAAAATCATTCACTTTTGTTGTTTTCTTATCCAATACTGTCACTGATACAAGATATAATTACTAAAAGAAATAGTTTCCCCACTCCATGTCCTAAACAAATGTATTCCTAAAATGAACTTAACTCCGTTACAGGTGAGTGGGACTTGGAAAATAGATCTTTGTTGAGCTTTGACACTGTAATCTGCAGTTGCTGCACCAAGTCTCAAAGCCTCTAGCTTAAACTAGTGAGAACAAAATGAAGTAAGGAGCTTGAAATAGGGCGCATAAACATGTGACTACATACTGACTACATACAATCTTGATGTAAATGACTATCTACTTTAGATCTACTTTGCATTTACATTGAGAAAACCCTTCTCTTTCCAGGTACATTTTATCCCTGTCCTCTTCGTGTCTAGCTTTCATAAAAGTGTTATCTGTATTTACTGTGCCCATTTACCCTCTTTCCAAGCTCCTCAACCCATTACAATCATTCACTTTTTACTGTATCTTTAAAATAGATTTTAACAAGGCGATCAATGACTATTATGTGGCTAACTCCAACAGGATTTTTAAATTTAAAAAACTTTTATCTTTCTTGAGTTCTCTCTTCTATCTGCGTCTCTAACACAACTCTCAGTTGATCTTTTTCTGCCTTCTCCCACATCTTTACCAATTCATTTTCACTTATCTGATATTTAGATCCAGGATTCTAGCTCATGGGTCAGCAAACTAAGGTCCATGGGTCAAGTCCAGTTTGCTTCCTAACATCTGTTAATAAAAATTTATTGGAACACAGTAATGTTCATTCATTTATATATCGTCTGGCCAATTTTGCACTACAATGGCAAATGTGTAGTAGCAACAGAGACCATTTGGCCTACAAAGCCTAAAATATTTACTATCTGGCCCTTTATAGAAAAAAAGTTGACTCCATTTATAGTATTAAATATTAGGCCAGTTTTCTGATTTTTCTAATAGTTTTTAATATAAACTTCATCAACTCTTTTGCCTTCAATTTGTGTCTATAAAGAGATGACTTTCGAATTTATTTACTAAGTCTAGATGATAATTCAGGGTTTTAAATCTGTGTATCCACTTGCACTTTCACTAGTTCTAATGGTATGTCTCACACATATTTCAAAGTCTGATACAAAATTCGTAATTTTGGATTTAAATTCACACACACACACACACTTTCACACACAAAACTGCCCTCATTAGCTCCTTTCCTTAGTGAATGGCGCTACCATCAATCCAAGTGCTAAAATCCGAAGTCTGCCATTCACAGCTTCTCCCTTTCTCTACACTTCACCAAAGGTAAGCAGTAGCAAGTCCAATCAATTCTACACTTTAATGTATCTCATATGTGTCTAATTGTATCTTTATATATTAACTCAATCTTTGTATAAGTATCTCTTATCAGGACAAATGCAATAACCCCTTCACTGGTCTCCCTGCATTCATTTTTATTTCTATTCTATCTTCTGTGTGTTAAAAAAAAAAGAGGGGGTGAGGAGTGTCTTTTTTCAAAATGCAAAGTATTAACTCTTCTCTGTGAGAGGTGGTTGTAGTTAACATATATATGGTATGCTGACCCACATGCATTTCAATTTGCTCTCTTTCTCTGTCCCTTTATTTTTTGCTTCTACTTTAAAGGAATGCATATAGTTTATAGAGCTTAGATATTTAGGCAATCTCTAAAATATTTATGCACTGATAAGTAGATCTTTTAAACTTCTACCTAGTGAAACTTACCTATATACAGAATTGTAAGGTCTATGTATAGCTTATATCTCTTTCCCTCATTCCTGGTAGAATGCTTTATTTACAAACCAGAAATACTGCTGCAAACTATACATTTCCCAAATTAAATCTTTCTGAATTAACCTTAGCATGTCTGCTCTTCTAAACCTGTATTTCTACAGTAAGCTAGTGTATATCAAATGTCAATGTAAAGGGCATAAACACCCACCCCACCCCCTGCTCACCCTCCCTTCCCCACACACACACAGCATTTTGCACAGTATTGGGCCAACCTTTTAAGTAGACTAAATCTGGTACTTAATCCAGCCACCCCCTTATCCCTGCCTGGGTCCTGGCATGTAACTTTATCTGTGTCAACCTGATCCTGAACTCCCACATCATTATCAGAAAATGGCTGGTTTTAAGTCACACACTGAGTTCTAGGTAAATTTCCCCAGCAATGACACAAAATAATATTCCATTCTGTGTGTAGTGCAAGTAAGTAATTAATCATTCATAGAATGAATTTGAATGTTTATTCTTTGTGACCTACTATGCAGGTCCATCAAACACTCGCTCCCTTCTGTCTCCAAATTTATCCTAGTTCCTGCTAATCCCTGGGAGAGAAGTGCTGCAATATTCAAATGACATAAGCCTTTTCCTGTGCCTTCAGCAATCGGTTAATTTGCCTCTCCAATTGCCTGACTTAAAATACATGCCTGGTGTTTGGAAAATCTATAGCAGCTACAGGAAGCGGGCTGGGATCAATTAATCCAGCCATATCAATCAGTGGCTCTAAGCGTCTATATTAGTTTAATTAATTAATTATTCATTCATTCACTTACAATTTGTATGTCGAGTTTTACCATATACCAAAATCCTTGCTAAATTTGAGGAATGCAGGAGTAAAAATGAAAGTAAAAAGAGATAAAACATCCCTAATTTCATAGAGAAAAGTACAAACGAAAAAACATACAAAACTGTAACATGGAGTATGCCAATTGGAATGATTGTTTTGAGGAAACACAAGACAATAAGGAAGAGGGCTGAGGAGTGTGTATTCTTAAATGGTTGATTAACACATTTCTCATTAATAAGTTTATATTTGAATAGGGATATGAAGAATAAAGGGGACAAATGATGTTATTAGAGAGAAACATCCTGGTCACCAAAGTACAGGCAAGCTGTGGACATTTTAGGGTGTTCAGGAATACCAAGGAGGTTGGTGAGTCTAGAGCAGATTGAGCAAGAAGGAGAGTAATGAAAGGCATCACCATAAAGGAAATAAGGAAGGAGATATTTTATAGAGCCTTATAGGGTGTTAAGGGGACTTTAGTTTTTCTTTTGAGTGAGGTGAGAAGTTATGGGGATTCTCAGCAGAAGAGTGACACAATACAACATGTTTTGAAAAGGACCACTCTAAAGTCTGTGCAGAGAAAAGAATATAGAAAGATAAGGGTGGAACCAAAAGACCAGTTAAGATGTTTTGTAAATTTCCATTGAGAGATGATAGTGGCTTATACTGTGTGACAGTGGTGGAAATGATATGAAGTGTTCAGATGAACGCCGTTTGAATGCTGGCTCGATAAGATTTAAGATTTGCAACCAGAATGGATATTAAGTGGGAAGTACAAAGGAGTGAAAGATGTTTTTGGTATAAGCAAACTGGAAAAATAAATTTAGCACTGAATTTATTGGGGGAAGTACAAGCTGTGAGAACAGGAAAGAGTTTTGTTTTGGACATGTTAATTTTGAGACAGCTATTAAATCTTCAGTAGAGATGCTGTGTGTACTTGTGGATATGAAAGTGTCGAGTTCACGTCACAGCATCTATATGGAGACATAAATCAGAGAGTCACTAGAGTACAGTTGGTATTACAAACCATCTAACTAAGTGAAATAACATGGAGCCTCAGAATACAAGTGAAGAACATGTATCAAAGAAAAAAGAGCAATCCTTTCTTTTAAATCCTCTGATAGGTCAAGCAAGATAACAATACGAATCACCATTGGATTTACCAAAATGGAAATGGTTAGTGATGAAGAATATTTTTCATAGAGCAGTGGGGAAAAAAGGTCTAATTTAAATAGTTTGTGGGAAAGAATGTCCAGGCATGACTTTGGAGGAGTTTTTTTCTGTACAGTGGTGGAGAATAATAGGTCAGTAGCTGGGGAATATATAGGGTATTAGGAGATTTTTTTTCCTTAAAAATACTGAAAAATATGTAATTACTGATTAAAATGCTATTGTGGAGACGGAATAAATGATGATGTTGAAATTAGAATTAAAGAATTCCCTTTCAGTAGGTAAGAGGGAATTAGTAGAAATATTGTCAGAAGAAATGGCAGAGTATAAGGATATGAGAGAAGATACATGGGTGACGTGTTAATATATTAGGGGAGCCTATACAAGTTCCCTTCTCTGTGAAATAGGAAGAAAAATGGTCAGCTGAGGATAAAATAGGAAGAATGTGTAAACAACTTATGTAGAGAGCATCTGACATGAAATGGTTTTCTTATAAAACAGGAAAGTAAGATAGTAACATTATCTCATGGCACTAAAGACCTCCTGGTAATCAGTACTCGGTTTCCTCCAAGGTTGAGATTTTGCCACATGCATATGAAAAAGGAAGAAAAGGGCAAGGAAGTGGTTATTGTGCAAAGAAGTGATTATAGTGATGGACCATGGAAACTGAGCTGTGCACAAGGGGAAATTTTTATTTTTTCTCATCATTTTACACCAAGAATTAAAATTAACCAATTTATTTATTTAGCAATGCCATGGTGCTTATACATTAGTAAGTTTCTAGTACACAAAGCAAATTTAACAAAGTAATCAAACAAATAATTTAAAATTACTCTCTTAAGTATAACAAAGCATGGGTGCATGACATAATAGGGGGATTTGAACATTTTAGATGATCAGATAATTCTTAATTAGGGGATGTAGCACTCAATTTGACACCCAAAGAATAAGGAGAGGTAGTCTCTGGCATATGAAAGAGTTTATGCAAATACATTGAGTGGAGAGGGAGTGTGGCATAGACCAAGGAATGAGCAAAAAGCTGGAGCTATGAGAGTGAGAAAGACCAAGGTTCAGAATGAAGCTTAAGAGGAAGGGAGAAGGCAGATAATAAAGGGCCTTACAGTTAGGTTGAGCATAAAATTTATTGTCAAATTTTGTACCCTCATGAATGAAAGGGCTGCTACTGAAAATTATGCCACTAAGATAACAGATATAAACTGAAACTGCCTTGGCAATGTAGTATATATAGTCATTTTATTCATAAGGCGTTTTAAGGACTTAAATTTATCTACAAGTCACAGTGAATTATTGAAGATTTTTGTGCATGGAAGTGAGATAATCAGACAAACTTTGAAATAATCACTCTGGCCACAGGGTAAAGACTAAAATGGATAAAATGCAGATTGACTCTTTAAAGAGCAATTTAAAAAGGCCATACAAAAAATAATAGAAAAATAAATAGAAATTGAGAGAAAGGATTAATTCAAAATATATTTATCAGGTGACATTTACCCAACTTTGCAACATTGTGGTAATGGCAGGTGTTAGGACAGAGTTGTGTATTTGAGGCTTTAATAACTGAATAGGTGATGAAAACGTATTCTGAAATAGGGAACACTGAAAGAGAATAATATTAGAAGAAATATCATGGACCCACTTTTGAGTATATTAAGTTTGGAATACTCTTTTTTATTTTTATTTTTGACAGTTGACTATAGGCACAATGTTCTACAGCAGACCTCTACAACCTACTCATCTTACGTAACTAAGAAATCATGCTTGTTAAACAGGAACCACTTATTTTACCCTACACTCACTCTCTGACAACCATCACTCTACTCTCTGTCTCCATGAGTTTGCTTATTGCTTATTTACCTCATGCTATGGTTGAATGCTTCCCCCAAAACTCATGTGTTGGAAACTTAATCCCCAATGCAACAGTGTCAAAAGGTGGAACCTGTAAGAGGTGATTAGGTCAAGAAGGCTCAATGCTCATGAATAAATTAATACTATTATTGTGGGAGTGGGTTTCTTATAAAATAATATTTGGCCCTCTCTTGTCTTTCTCTCATCTCACCCTCTCTTTGTCCTTCAGTCATGGGATGACATAGCAAGAAGCTCCTCACAAGATGCCAGTGCCATGCTCTTAGACTTTCTAGGCTCTAGAACAGTGGGCCAATAAATTTGTATTCATTAAGAATTACCAAGCTCAGGTATTTTGTTATATCACAAGACAGGCTAAAACACAATGTATAACTGGATTCATAAAGTATTTTCCTTCTATGACTGGCTTGTTTCACTTAGCATAATGCCTTCCAGATTTACCCATATGGCAGGGTTTTCTTTCTTTTTATAGTTGAATAATATTTATTATGTGTTTATTCCACATTTTCTTTTTCCTCTCATCAGTTGATGGACATTTAGGTTTTTTCCAAATCTTGACTATTGTAAATAAAACTACAATGAATATGAGGTTGCAGACATATCTTAATTTTTTTAGATATATACCCAGAAGTGGAATTACTAGATCACACAGTAGTTTCCCCTTTCATTTTTTGAAGAAACTCCATATGGTTTTTACAGCAGCTGTGCCAACTTACATTCCTACCAACAGTTTCCAAGTGTTTCATTTTCTCTATATCCTTGCCAAAATTTGTTATATTTTATTTTTATGGCAATAGCCTTCCTAACAGATATGAGTTGATATTTCATTGTGATTTTGATTTGCCTTTCCCTGAGGGTTAGTGATGTTAAAAATCTTTTCATATAACTCTTGGCTGTTCTTATGTCTTCTTTGGAGAAATGATCCATTCTAAATTGGCAAATGTTATAATTAATGTATTTGTATTAACTCTTTAGTTTTTTCAAAAATATCAACTTAGATATTTACTTAATACCTAAGATTTTTTTGTAGTTTTTTTTCTAATTAAAGCTGCACAAAATTTTGAGGGAAATTGAATTGACTAGTGACTAAACAGGAAGGAGTAACTTATAAGTTCAAAAGGGATAAAATAGGTAGTAAAGATTAAAAAATGGCAAATTTGACAGTAAAAATTAAAATATAGTATGAAAATAAAGATAGTTTGATAGTAAATTCAAATAACATTTATACAAATTATTATAAAAGCATTTTGTGAAATATAACCAATTCACAAAATAAGAAATAAAAAATTTGGTAAACAGTAAATTATATTGGCCATGTAACATGTAATTAAAATGAAAGTATAACAATATTGTCTATTACATAACAAACACAAAAATAACAGTAAATAAATTTTTAAATGTTGTGATATTAGTACATTAAACGATGCTTACAGAAATATAATTTAAATGTTTTTAATACATGATAATATATATTTCTAGTTTGAACTAGTAATTTAATTTTTGTGACCTCAATAGAACAATAGATCTAAAGAGTTAAAAGTTAAATGATAATGTTATCTGGCCTATACTTTTCAAATTACTTTGCTATTTATTCAGATTAACTTTATGATACGACATGTCACTTTTTATCAAGATTCCATGTGCTTTTGAGAAAGATGTGCCTTTTTGGAGGGGAATAGAGAATTCTATATATGTTGGCCTGTCAAATGTATTGATGTGTTACTCACTTCCTCCATACATTAATTTTTTATCATTTCTATAGCTTGATTTCTGAGGAGGTATATTAAACTTTTCAACTTTTGTTTTATTTGTTTTGTTTCATACGTTTTGTTTTATGCAGACAGGGCCCCATTTGCCCAGGCTGGTTTTGAACTCCTGGGCTCAAGTGATCCTCCCATGTTGGGCTCCCAAAGTGCTGAGATTATAGACATGAGCCACCACACCGGGCCTGTGCTATAATTTTGTAAAAAATTCTTATACTTTAAACAGTTTCTTCAAATGTATCTCATAGCTTTGTTGGTAAGTACTAAAATTTTATTTTTATGTCCCCCATTTCTCTCTCTAATTTTTTGCCTTGACTTCTCCTCAGTCTGCAGTATTGTTATATTTCAATTTTTGTCATTCATGTAGTTATGCTTTTTATCCCTTGATAGTCAATATTCTATTATAATTTTGTTTTATTGGAGGCCTCATAAATTGCCTTTATTTGTTTTTCTGTTGTTGTTGTTGCAAGCTAGTTGGGTTTTACTGATATAATCATGTCTACTTTTTAATAGGTGAGTTTGAGTATTTACACATACCATGATTTGTGATATACTTTAATACATGTTATCATTTTATTGTTTTCTATACCACAGGCTTTCTTTTCATGGGTTTTCTCATTCTTGTGTCTTCTTACACCAGTCATATTAACTTTTTGTTCTATTACTCTCCTTTCTAATATTTTAGAAGCTGTGTTTTTAATCTCTATTTCCCTAATTATCCTTAAAAATATTAACATTACTGGGTCAATGAGTGTCTGATTTTTCTATTCAGAACTAGACCAAGGCTTAATATTTCCATGATCCCTGCCTTCTGCTTCTCCATCTCCAACAATGTTGCTATATAAATGTGATAATAAAACTACTATTATGCTTTATAACCACTATTTAACTTGATTTAATTGATATTAATGATTTTATCATTGTCTATTTTATACCATATTAATATTGATTCATTTTAATATTTAATACTTTAATAAATATTTATTGGCATTTATCTTCATTTTGTAATTCTTCCAAATTAAGTATGGTAAATTTTCTGATAATTTAAATGTTTAAAAGTGTCTTTATTTTGACCTCACATTTAATAGTAGAGTGAGTACATAATTTTATTTTTAAAACTAGTTTTGTTCATAACATTGACAATATATTACAACATATATTTTCTCTTTGGAAGCATTTAAGATATTCTCATCGCACCTTATATGTTCTGATATTTCTCCAGAGACTGTACTAATCTTTTTAATATTACTTATAACTTAGGAGGATTTTTCTAGTTTGAGGATGTGACATTATTTAGTTTTGAACATTGTCCCTCGATTGTTTCTTTGAGGTTTATGTTATGTTCACTTCCTGTTTCGTCTTTCTGAAAGTTCTATTTGCTGGATGTTGTCATTTCTAGACTTATCTCTCAGGCTCTTGACTTTTCTTCCATGTTTTCTATTTACTTTTCTCATTGTTGGCACTTGGAAAGAATTTTTCCTGTTGACATAACTGCTAATTAATTTTGTCTTCACTTGTGCCAATTGTGCTAGTGAGCTCTTTATTTTGCTGCTGCTGCTGCTGCTGTTGTCACTGTTTAATTAGAGAAAATGTGAATCATGAGACAGACATGATTAAACCACTGTAATAAATTATGAAATCCCTATAATCCAACTCAGGAGAAGGACACGGAGAATTTCCCAGGATAACAGCAGAAAATTTTCCCAGGATAATAGGTGCCCGACATACCGAAGAGAAAGTAATTCAGATAGAAGAATTCAGAGTCCCAAAGGAAATGTTTCCAAGAGGGGAAAAAAAAAAATGAAGATTTATTGTTAAATTGTTTCCCCTCCCACCTCTCAAAGAAAAATATGCTGAAGTCCTAACCCTCAGCACCTCAAAATGTGACTTTATTTAGAAATAGAGTTGTTGCATGTGTAATTAAGTTGAGGTCGTACTGAAGTAAGGTGAGCCCTTAATCCAATATGACAAGTGTGATTATACGAAGAAAAGAGACACAGACACAGGAGTGGCAGGTTTTGGGGGAGAATGCCCTGTGATGAAGGGGGTACAGTTTGAAGTGCTACAGATGCAAGCTGAGGAATGAACACAAACCCCCAGAAACTAGGAGGAGGCAAGGAAGGATTCTCCCCTGCTGTGTTTTTTTGTTTGTTTGTTTGTTTTTTAACTTTTGTTGTAAGTTCAGGGGTACATGTACAGGATGTGCAGGTTTCTGCATAAACTTGTGTCATGGAGATTTGTTGTATAGATTATTTCATCACTCAGGTATTAAGCCTAGTACATATTAGCTATTTTTCCTGATGCTCTCCCACCTTCCACCTTTCACCCCCCAATATGCCCCGGTGTGTGTTATTACCCTCTATATGCCTATGTGTTTTCCTCATTTAGCTCTCACTTATAAGTGAGAACATGAAGTATTTGGTTTTCTGTTCCTTTGTTAGTTTGCTAAAGATAATTACCTCCAGCTCCATCCATGTCCCTGCAAAGGATATGATCTCATTTTTTATGGCTGCATAGTATTCCATGGTATGTATGTACCACATTGTCTTTGTCCAGTTTATAATAAGCATTTGTGTTGATTCCATGTTTTTGCTGAGTATTTGGATTGATTCCATGTCTTTACTATTGTGAATAGTGCTGAAATGAACATACATGTACATGTGTCTTTATAATAGAACTGTTTATATTTCTTTGGGTATATACCCACTAATGGGATTGCTGGGTCAAATGGTATTTCTGTCTTTAGGTCTTAGGAATCGCTACACTGTTTTCCACAATGGTTGAACTAATTTACACTCCCACTAACAGTGTATAAGTGTTCCTATTTCTCCACAACCTCATTAGCAACGGTTATTTTTTGACTTTTTAATAACAGCCATTCTCATTGTGTTTTTGACTTGCATTTCCCTAATAATCAATGACATTGAGTTTTTTCGATATGCTTGTTGGCCACATGTATGTCTCCTTTTGAGAAGTGTCTGTTCATGTCCTTTGTCCACTTTTTAATGGGGTTGTTTGTCTTTTAAATTTGTTTAAGCTGCTTTTATGAGATCTGGGTATTGACCTTAGTTTGCAATTTTTCTCCCCATTCTGTCAGTTGTCTGCTCATTCTGTTGACAGTTTCCTTTGCGGTGCAGAAGTTCTGTAGTTTAATTAGATACCATTTGTCAATTTTTGCTTTTGTCGCAATTTCTTTTGGCATCTTCATCATAAAATTTTTGCCCAAGCCTATGTCTTGAATGGTATTGCCTAGGTTGTCTTCCAGCATTTTTACAGCTTTTGGTTTTATATTTAAGTCTTTAATCCGTCTTGAGTCAGTTTTCGTATATGGTGTAAGGAAGGGTTCCAATTTCAATTTTCTGCATATGGCTAGCCAGTTTTCCTAGCATCATTTATTGAATGGTGACTCTTTTTCCCATTGCTTATTTTTGTCAGGTTTTTTGAAGATCAGATAATTGTAGGTGTGTGCCCTTATTTCTGGGCTCTCTAGTCTGTTACATTGGTCTATGTGTCTGTTTTTGTACCAGTACCATGCTGTTGGTTACTGTAGCCCTCCCTACAGGTTGTAGAGAGAGTATGGCCCTGAGGAATGAATGCTTGCTTTTGAATTTCTGGCCTCCAGAACTGTGAGACAATGCATTTCTATTATTTTAAGCCACCTAGCTTGAGGTAACGTTGTTATGGCTGACCTAAAAAATTAATACATCCATCAATTATCAGTAGGTGTAAAGATATTGGCTAAATTATAAAACAAGGCAATTATTAGCTAAACCAAAAGGTATTAAAGAGACATAATTGCAGCACACTAAAGTGTTCAGCTATGGGTAATATTTGAGCAAACATATTACTATAGGCATTCAATATTGACTTCACTAAAATTTAATATAACTGTAGCAGGATAATGGGAAAAATAAAAGTAGAAAGAATAATATTATCAAAGATCTAAATACTTACCTACCATCACAGAAAGTCAATATTCTTTTCTAAAACTGATAAATCAAAAGATAACAGTGTGTGTGATTTAGATATATGGAAATGTGAAAATAAAAAGCTGAGCCTATGCTGCAGATGAGAGGTGGGCCTCTGGAATAGTGACATCACTAGAACATTCTTGACTTTTTTGTTTTAAATCTTTTATTTCCATTAATTTAGAAAATGCTGTTCATATATTGCTTTGATAAAAGTAAAGCAAATATTTAAAAAATTAGAGTCTATGTAATGAAAACTAAACATATAAAGAGTGTTTAGACTCTCAGAAATTAAAAAAATGACGATACCCTTAACAGAATAAAAGATACGAGATAAAATCTCAAAACTCTCCCAAAAGTTAAAATAAGTATTTGAAAATACAAAATAAATAATTAAAAACACATATGATTATTTTTTAAAGTTCATTATGTCAATTCCAGGAAAAAAAATAAAACAGATAAAAGGTATAGAAATAAATATCTAAAGATACCATAGAAGTCAAAATATACAAAGACTCCTTTGGAATTGTTTATCATTTCAGACCAGTCTCCTGAAAGCCTTCATCCTCTCACATACAACTCTATAATCCAATCCCCTGGTTTTGTTTGTTTGTTTGTTTTTTGTTTTCATTTCTAAAACTCTCTAAGTGCTCTTTCACGTCTGGGGCTTCTCTTATGCCCTTTTCTATATATAGAATTTTATCTTTGATTTTGCTTGTATCTCAGTTTTGATGCCTCTTCTTTCTGGAAACTTTCACTGATGCCTTCCTACTTTTCTTCCGGGTAAGGGATCCTCTTGGCACTCTTATAACCCTCTCTAATACCCATATTTGAGCACTCATTAGGCTCCCAATATATATACATATGTATTTCAACATTTTCATTTTCATCATGTTAGTCCCAAACTTATAGGTTCTTTGTTTTATGCAAATAAAGAGTAAATTACATTATTAGGGAAACTTGAATGTATATGTGATTTCTGTCTAATGTTTGTTGCTTAAAAATAGACTAAATTATTACAAAGTAGCACCAGCCAGATAATAGTGTTGTTAGACATTTGTAGGTCTTTTGTACAGAACTGCCAAGGGCTATTTTTTCTATGCCATTTCTTAATTTTCAAATCAGTAGTCCAAGATCATTTGTTTGAAAATTATTCAGACGTTCTATTTTCTAAATTTAAAAGAATAATACTTATGTACAATTACTGAGAAAAAAATATTAGAAGTGATAATATCACATATAGCTGAATCACATTCAGTATTGTTCTTCAATCCATAGAATAAAATAACATTTTTAATTTTTATTATAGTCTACATCTAATGCATTTTTATTAATTATTCAAAGACTATGCCAAATAACCTAAGAAATACATTCATGAATCATCATTATTATTTTCCTATTGCCTGATAATGATTAATATCGTATATATATATGTTTGTCAATTGCTTTGAACAAAAGTAATGTAACAAAAATAATATTCTATTTCTGCATTTCTGTGAAAGCCTTTTAAGTCTGGTAAATCAGATTTAAATTCAGTGCAAATTCTTAGAATGTCTGCTTGCCAGCTGGGAATGGAATCCCTGGTGATTCTGCAGACATATTGAGGGATTGATATAATGATAAAGTGCTCTGAAGATCTCCAAAAATATTCTTGGATGAAAATAAAAAGAAAAAGATAACCAAACGATACCTGTTTTCAAGGAAAAAAAAAAAAAAAGCATTGAAATTGCATTTACATCCAAGCACGTAAAATATACCCCAATTATCTGTCATTCATTTGCATAACTAATTCAATAGTTGAAAAACAACTCAAAAGTCTAAAGACCTAGAACTCCTTGTTTATCAGAGGTTTTTAATCATTATCATTATTTCCCTCACTAGTCCGCCAATTTTTTGCTCATGACTCAAATGTATCCTTAACATGGATAGCATTTTAAGAAAAAATACTTCAAAGAATGAATATATTTTTGATGATTTCCTTTTAACGTATATTGCTTATTTTTTAAATTTTAATTATGAATACATAATAGTTGTACATATTTATGGGGTATATGGTATTTTGATACAAGTATATAATGTGTAACAATCAAATCAGAGTATTTCGGGTATCCACTACCTTAGCATTCATCAATTGTATTGTGATAGGGACATTCCCATTCCATTCTTAGTTACTTTGAAATATACAATAAACTATTGTTAACTATAGTCACCTATTGCGCTACCAAACACTAAGATCTTATTCCTTCTATCTAACTGTATTTCTTTTGTAACCATTAACCATCTCTTCTTTGTCTCCCTCTCATTATTACTGTTCCAGGCTTTTGGCAACCATCGTTTTACCGTCTATCTCCATGAGTTCATTTTTTTGTTAGCTCTCACATATGAATGAGAACATGCAAAATTTGCCTTTCTGTGCCTGGCTTATTTCACTTAACATAATGTCCTTTGGTTTCATTCATGTTGTTGCAAATTACAAGATTTCATTCTTTTTTTATGGCTGAATAGTAATTAATTGTGCATATATACCACATTTTTTGTGTTTTTCTTTTTTTTTTTATTATATTTTCGGTGGCACAGGTGATTTTGGTTACATGGATGAGTTTTCTAGTAGTGAATTCTGAGATTTTAGTGCACCTGTCACCTGAGTAGTGTACACTGTACCCAATATGTTGTCTTTTATACCTAACCCCTTCTCAACTTCCCCTCAACTAAATCCCCACAGTCTATTACATCAATCTGTATGTTTTTGCATCCTCATAGCTTAGCTCCCATTTATAAGTGAGAACATGACAGTATTTGGTTTTCCATTCCTGAGTTCCTTCACTTAGAATAATGTCCTCCAGTGATGTCTATGTTGTTGCACATGACAGGATTTCATTCTTTTATGGCCAAGTAATATTTCACTGTGTCCATGTACCACATTTTTCTTCAACTTTTATTTTAGATTCAGAGTTTACATTTGCAGATTTGTTACCTGGGTATACTGCGTAATACTGAAGTTTGAGAATGAATGAGTACCGTCACCCAGGTACTGAGCATAGTACTCAATAGTTGATTTTTCAACCCTTGCCCCTTTTCCTTCCTCCCCCATCTAGTAGTCCCTAGTTGCTATTGTTGCTGTCTTTATATCCCTGAGTACCCAATGTTTAACTCCCACTTATAAGTGAGAACATGTGTGCACCAGATTTTTAAAAATTCATTCATCTGTTATTGGACACTTACGTTGCTTTCATATCTTGACTATTGTAAATAGTGCTGCAATACACATGGAAGTGCAGATATATATTCAATATACTGACTTTCTTTATTTTGGATATATACCCAGAAGTGGGATAACTGGATCAAATGGTAGTTCTATTTTTAGTTCACTGAGGAAGCGCCATGCTGTTCTCCATAGCGGTTATACTAATTTATATTCCCACCAACAGTGTCCGAGGGTTCCCTTTTCACCACATCCTCACCAGCATTCATTATTGCTTGTCTTTTGGATAAAAGCCATTTTAACTGGGGTGAGATGATACCTCATTGTAGTTTTTATTTGAATTTCTCTGATGACTAGTAATGTTGAGTATTTTTTACATACTTGTTAGCCATCTGTATGTCTTATTTTGAGAAATATGTATTCAGATATTTTGCCCATTTATAAAGTGAATTGTTTGGGTTTTTCCTCCTTATTGAGTCGTTTGAACTTCTTACATATTCTGGTCATTAATCTCTTGTCAGATGGGTAGTTTGCAAATATTTTCTCCCATTCTGTAAGTTGTCTCATTCTTTTGTTGATTCGTGTGTTTACCAAAAAGCAGAAACTTTTTAACTTGATGTGATCCCATTTGACCATTTTTGCTTTGGTTCTCTGTTTTTGAGGTCCTACTTAAGAAATACTTTGCCCAGACCAATGCTCTGGAGAGTTTCCCCAATTATTTCTTTCAGTTAATTCACAGTTTAAACTTAGATTTCAGTCTTTAATCCATTTTGGTTGGATTTTTGTATATGGTGAGAGATAGGAGTCTAGTTTCATTCTTCTGCATATGGAAATCCAGTTTTCCCAGCACTCTTTATTGAAAAGACTGTCTTTTGGCATGTTCTTGTTGCCTTTGTCAAAAATGAGTTAACTGGAGATGGATGGATTTATTTCTGAGTCCTCTATTCTGTTCTATTGGTCTAAGTGTCTGCTTTTATGCCTATACCATGTTGTTTGTTACTATAAATTTGTAGTATAATTTGAAGTCAGGTAATGTGATGCCTCCGGTTTTTTTCCTCATGATTACTTTGCTATTCTGCCTCTTTTGTGGTTCCACATAAATTTTATGATTACTTTTTCCATTTCTGTGATGACTTTCATTGTTATTTTGTTGGGATTGCATTGAATCTGTAGAATTTTTTGAATAGTGTGTACATTTTTTCAGATAGCGTGTATATTTTAACAATATTGATTCTTTCAGTTCATGAATATAGAATGTCTTACCATTTGGTCTCTTTCATTTCTTTCATGAGTATTTTAAATTTTCATTGTTGAGATCTTTCCCTCCTTTGGAAAAGTTTATTTTAGGAATTTCATTTTATTTTCAGTTACTGTAAATGGGATTACTCTCTTGGTTTTCTTTTCAGATTGTAAACTGTTGGCATGTATAAATACAACAATTTTTTGTATGTGGATTTTGTGTCCTTCAACTTTACTGAATTTCTGTCAGAAGATGCAAGGGTTTATTGATACTAGTCATAAAATTAGTTTTCTATAAATTTATGGGTAAATGTTAAGGAACTAAATTTACACATTTTCTATTATTACCTTCGAAATATATTATTAGTTTGTGTTTTGAATATATTCAAGTGACACATTTGTTTCCAGGATAAGACACACATATTCAACACTTCTTAGGATACACTTTTAATTAATTGCTACTAATTTGTGGCCAAAAAATCTAAAACCTATATTCCTTCATATGCTTATAAATACTGTGGACCACAATTAATACTGTGTTGTTTCCCCAATTTAAATTGAAATGTAGCAAATAATTTTATAAGCTATCTCTCTTCAGGAAATTCTGCCTTTAAAAAGTCACATTAAATCTTAAATATTTTTAGATTACCAGGGCCTATGTATAGCTCTGTTACTGCCATCTTTTTATCTTATAGTGTTAAAAAAAAATCACATACAAAAAATCTGGATTCTTAAATGTGCTGCTGGCCCTTGTATATTTATCTGAAAGGTAGGGGAAAGTACAAATTGACTACTTAAATGAGCCACTTGGGAAAGCAACAGGGACTAACCTCAAATAATAAGAGGTCAAATCCTGTCAAGGAAATGCATTTGCTATCCAGTGTTTTTAAAAACTCACTTTAAAAAAAATGCCTGTTAGATTGAAAAGCATGCTAAGTGTGAGAACTGCTATGAGAAGCACAGACAGTGGTGAACTATAATTTTAACTAAATCTATGTATGAAATAAAACTGACACTACAACCTATATCCTTTGCCCTCAGAGGTTACAACGTTTAGAAAGTGCTTGAAATGTTCAGTGCAACATTTATATCAGTAAGAAATGTTGAATTGTTGAATGACTCAATTTTCTTATTGCTGTGGGAATTCAGTTAAATGCCCATTAGTTCTCAATATTTTGCTTGTGTGTGTGTGTCTGTGTGTGTTGATTTTCACTCTTGTTGCCCGGGCTGGAATGCAATGGCACAATCTCTGCTATCTGCAACCTCTCCCTCGCAGGTTCAAGCGATTCTCCTGACTCAGCCTCCTGAGTAGCTGGGATTACAGGCACGCGCCACCATGCCCAGCTAACTTTTTGTGCTTTTAGTAGAGACGGGGTTTCACCGTGTTAGCCAGGATGGTCTCCATTTCCCAACCTCAGGTGATCCACCCACCGTGGCATCCCAAAATGCTGGCATTACAGGTGTGAGCCACCATGCCTGTATGAGTTTTTTAAAAGCCTCAAACTTAAAACTCATGTCCACTCACATTCCCTGGCTAATTAATCTACAGTTAGGATAACATTTCTCACTTTGCAAAGTCATCATTTCCACAAATTTTACTCTCTTCAAAATCTATAATGTTTTACCTTTTAAAAAAATCCTTAGTATTTGTGTACATGAGAGCAATGTAATTTTAGGACTGAGATCTCAACTGCAGCCAGTTGTGCCATTTTCTCCTCTGTGGACATTCATGTATATAACATGTCAATGGGCTGTATTTAGGATGACATACATTATCAGATAGATTTTCAATATTATTTTGTTCTTTATTCAGTTGTTTTGTTAATGTTGATATTAATTAAGTTTCCTTCAAAGCATAAATGCCTTTAGCAAAATGCAATTGGCAGATCATTGGGCTACGATTGTTTGTAGTCTCAATGATAATTCATATTTTATAAAGATTATCTATTGATCATACACATGAAGAATCAGAATGTGCTGGTTGAACCTAGTTTTTTTTTACTGTGCTGTGCAAAGTATGAGTAGGCCACGTATTCAGGCCTTACCAATCTAAATAAATATAAAGTCATGTTTTCATATTGCAGAAGCTTGTGTTCCCTCCTCATGATTGCTGCATCTCAAACTTCTCAGCAAAACAGAATGCTCCCAAGTTATTACTGAGAGTTCACAAAAGGGAGTGTCACTTGTTCTTACAATGTAGTATGCCCTCTATAGTTGCAACACAGGGTCTTCCTTCGTTGCTAATCCAGCTACTCCTGCCCAGTGTCCCTTCAATCACTTGAAAGCGATGGGCTATTTCCACCTGGCAGTGGAATTTCTTAAGAGATAAGCGATGTGCTTGCCCGGGATATTCTCCCTGATACTCCAGTATTCCCACTCTCTGTGCAGTGCCAGGTTCTGAGTGTAAACAGAGAAAATGACTGTCAACTCAACTACGAGCTAAAATTATTCATCTGTTCCTCAAATCAGCAGTACTTAGGGACAAAGTTTCAAAAAGTTTCTCTTGAGTGTAGTTTTTCCCGCATCTCCCCTCAGCTGCTCAAATCCTGCAAGTAACTCTCAAAAGTAAAAATCCACAATGAAAATCACATCATGACAAAAAAAAAACCTCTCTTATTCAAGCACACAGAAAAACATATTTATCCTGCTTCATCACTCCAGCCCACAAAGCAAACTTCTTCAGGCGTTAATTCCAGCACATCTTCACCAACCAAGACATATTACCTTCTCGTATACATATTAACTTCTGGTTAACTGCTTGCCTGACAACTGACTACGTCCCAAGCCCATTAAGACGATTTGCCAAATGAAGAAGCATCCTGCACCAATTGAAACAGTTCCATTAGCTATGACTATGGCCTAGAGCAGAAGTCTGCCAAACACATATTTGCCCTTGAAGTAAATATAATAAAACACCAGTTCTAGTCATTTGTTGTAAATTGTTGTGTTGGAATGCAATTTACCTAATAACTTGATCATTTCCTGGAGGATTGTACTAAAGAAATAAAATAGTATTCATCAAATATTTAAGCATGTGCCAAACACCATTCTAAGGATTTCACAATATTAAGAAAAATTCTGAGCAAAATGGAAATGAGTATATGCAGAACCCTAAATTCAAAAGGTATGAGAAATTAGAAGTTTTGTCAGCATGCCCAGAAGCAAGAACACATATAGAGTAACTAGACACCAACCGAAAAACCACATGCGAGTGAACTTGTGATTGTTGCCCCTAACTCAACTGCACCATTACCAAATGTGCCATGCCTTGTATGGACTACGAACCATTCGTGATTGTTTTTTGTTTTTACTTAATAAACTTCATGCCAGACCCCTTCCTCAAAGCACTATCTCTCAGAGCTTAACTATGAAACACTGTTTTCAGTTTGTTCCAAAGCACTCTCTGATGCTCTGTTCTTGCTGTGTTCTTTTTGTTTTTGCATCTGTTTCTGTTTTTTAGAAGAGATAGTGGAGTCTGGCTCCGGTTGCCAAGCTGTAGGACAGAGTGCTGTGGTGCAATCCTAGCTCACTGCAACCTGGAACTTCTAGTCTCAAGCAATCCTCGCATCTTAGCCCCATGAATACCTGGGACTACAGGGACATGCCACCACACCTTACCCAGCTAATTTTTTAAAAGTCCCCTTTATCCGTTTCATTTTATATTGGTTTTATTGTTTTCAATTTCATTAACGTTTACTTCTACAATGGCTAATTTACCATTTATATGTCCAGCGTATACTTTACCTCTCCCATTGCAGTTTTATCTTTAAAAGTTCAGTTTGGGTTACTTTTATTCATTTATTTATTTATTTTGTTTAGGGACAGAGTCTTGCTCTGTGGCCTAGGCTGTAGTGCCGTGGCAAACAGCTCACTACAACCACAACCTCCTGGGTTCAAGCAATCTTTCCTCCTCAGCCTCCCAAGTAGCACACCCACCAGGTCTGGCTAATTTTTAAATTATTTATAGAGAAGGAGTCTCACTATGTTGTTCAGGCTGGCATTGAACTCCTGGGCTCAAGTGATCCTCGTGTCCAGTCCTCCCAAAGTGCTGGGATTACAGGTGTGAGCCACTGCGCCTGGCTTGGGTTGCTTTTAAATCTCCCCTTTCTCTACTTAACAGGTTCAAATCATTTCCCAAATTTCTTAAGCCTATGGAATGCAATTATATGAACTATTTTAATGACCTATGCTACTAATTTTATCATTGTTATTGATTTTAATTGACTAACTTTTCTCCACGTAAAGGATCATAATTTTGCTTTTTGGGGGGTGGTCTGCCTGTAACATTATTGAATGCTAGACATTGTAAGTGTTGCTTTGTTAGGTAATTTTTTGTATTTCTTTAAGTATGTCTTATTCTTATCCTGAGATATTTTAAGTTAGCTGAAAACAGTATAACCTTTTGGGATCTTGGTCTTAAACTTTGTTGGGTGGGACCATAATAACATTTATTTGAGGCTTAATTTTGCCCCACTATTGAACATGCTACTAAATATCCTATCAATTTTGAAGTTTTCCACTATGATTTGCGAGAAAATGTACTATTTCTGGCCCAGTGTGAGCTTTGGGGATTTTCTTCCTTCTAATCCTTTCTGAAATCTATTCCGGGTTTGGTAGTCTCCTCATCCACCTCCTGATTAGGGTTCAACAGAAAACTCATGCGATATCTGCATCTTTGGAGTTCTCTCTCTGTGTAACTCTCTCATCATTGATACTCTGCCCTGCAAACTCTAGCCATCTTGGCCTTCTTAGACCCCCAGTTCTGTTTTTTTGTACTCACGTGGAGTAGCAGACTCCATCTTGCTTTTTTACTCAGTGCCACAATCTAGTATCTCTCTCTAGGTAGTAAACTGGAGATATTGTAGGGCTCATCTACCTGTTTTCCTTTTTTAGAGATCATGGTTCTTTGTTGTGATGTCCATTGTCTTGAGAGGCATTGACTCATATATTTGTATTGTTTTCGAAAATTGTTTTAGGCAGTGTTATGGACAAATTCAGTGTCTCCCCAAAATACTGAGGTTTGAAAAATTAAGGAAGATAAGGTATAAAGATGCCTAATTTGGCCGGGCGCGGTGGCTCAAGCCTGTAATCCCAGCACTTTGG
>NW_012103832.1:652007-653646 GCF_000951045.1 Mandrillus leucophaeus
CAAAGATGCCTAATTTATTAAACAGTCCATTGTCGGCCCTCACTAAGGGTAAATTTCCTTCTTTCATTTACCTTTAGATCAAGAGCTCAGACAATTAAACTAGAATTGATCATGTATCAAAACTTTACACTGCCCTAAATAGGAATAATAACAATGGCATAATACGTACCTTTGAATTAAGTATTGAATAGTTTTTTGAAAAAATTGTCCAAATGAACTAAACAAATTTTTCAAGTCTCACTTTAATAGCTAATATGCCTCTTATTTTAAAGTTATATAGTGTGAAAGAAATAAAAATTCAATTTCTGATTATACTCTATTTTCCCATGTAGTTTAGTTTCTTTCTCTTTAAGGAATGGCTTCGCTTTCTTTTGAACATTATCACCCGGTAGTAATGATGACTTTATTAGTTACACAGGTAGGGGAGTTAAGTCTTGATTCATAGGAAGAGTCAACACTAAGTTGGGAGCCTGCTGTTTTCTCAGCATGATTTTTGTGTAGTGAACTCTTTGGGACAACATGCTATTTCATTAAATCATTCCTCTTCTAGCCAGTCTTTGCTACTACTTTCCGACACAGCTCTCTCTAAAAATGCTGTCATTCTCTTACTTCCTATTGTATCTACTACTAAATGTATAATGTTTTGTGTTTTGTAAAAAAAGTAAATTAGGTGACATTAATTTCGTTCAGGAAAGAGCACTAGTTCTAGGACAAACATAAATTATTCTTGCTGTAAAACAAGAAATGACTGCCTGCAACTTTACTTCTTTTATCCTGGAGGCGCTATTGAGTTTGCCCAACCTGGAATAATCTTAAAACAGATCTGAAATTATTAATGTTTTAAAAATGTAAACGTTAGCATTTACACATGTTTGAAAAACTTTAATTTCCTGAAAATGGATTAAAGGAAATAGAAAAAGATTAAAATTGACATAGAAATATATAATGTTGTTTAATAAATATTCACTTCAATTTTACTGATCCATATCATCTGGTGATAAAAACCAGACCATAATAATAATTACTATTCTTATTAATATAAAGCATATTTCAAAGAACAGTGGTAACATGAGTGCCTTAAAATTATTTCAAATGATTCAGAACAATACCATAGGCTTTTTGGCTATGGTGTGACATCTAAATTTTCTTCTTAATTATGTCAACTATCATAATGAATTCAATGACACCTAGATTTTGTATCAACATATGTTTTATCATATATCTATAAAAGAACCTTATGTATCTTTATCTTTATTGGGAGTATACTCCCAATAAACAGATTATCCATTGGACAAGTGGTACATTTAATTGTTCCTCAAAATTTAAAATAGGGCTGGGTGTGGTGGTTCACACCTGTGATCCAGGACTTTGGGAGGCTCAGGCGGGCGAATCACTTGAAGTCAAGAGTTCGGACCAGCCTGACCAACATGGTGAAAACCCTTCTCTATTAAAAATACAAAAAAATTAGCTGGGTGTGGTGGTACACACCTGCAATCCCAGCTACTCGAGAAGCTGAGGCATGAGAATCACTTGAACCTGGGAGGCGGAGGCTGCAGTAAGCTGAGATTGAGCCACTACACTCCAGCAGTCCAGCAGCCTGGGTGACAGAGCAAAACTCCATGTAAAAAAAAAAAAAAAA
>NW_012103832.1:657791-660889 GCF_000951045.1 Mandrillus leucophaeus
GTTGAAATTAAATGTCAGCATCAACATTGGAATGGATATGGAGCAACTGGAACATCCCTACATTGCTGGGGCTGTGTAAAATTGTACAGTCTTTTTGAAAATTGTGTTTTTTTAAATTAAGCTAAACATGTTTACCATATGACACCAGATTTCACTTATTAGGCTATCCCCTCTAGTAAAACTCATGTACTGTTAAATAATTCCAGATAAAATATTTGGTAGCTTTATTAGTAATTGCCAAAACACCAAATGTCAATCAACAGCAGAATGAGTTTTAAAAATTCTGATATGTTCAGAGTGGAATATCACTTAGGAAATAAAAGTGAATTGCTGACTTATTCAACAACAGTCATGAACCTCAATATAATGTTAGCATTATCTTAAGCATTATCATATATGGCAAAAGTAACATATTTTAGTATAATCAGAAGTGTGATTGTTTATGGAGATGGGGATTAATCTGAAGAGAAAAAGAAATTTTCTGAGTTGATAGAAATATTTCACATTGTAACACTTGTCAAATTTCATCAAAGGGTATACAACATATGAATTTATCACTTTATGTAAATCTTACCTCAAAAAGAAAAATGTCCAAGAAGTTCAAGTGTTGCTGAGGATACAGAATAGCTACACTTTTTATATATTGTTGATAGGAGTGTAAAATGGGATAACCTCTTTGGGACACCTGTGGTCAGTATCTACTAAAACTGAAAATCCATATATCCTGACAGCTGGCATCTCTACACCTAGTTATTTATCCAAGAAATATAAATGCTTATGTCCCCAGGAAGATATTAAAAATGCTCAGACTGCATTATTTATAATTGCCATAAACAGGAAACAAGCCAAATTTCCACCAAGAGGAGAAAATAATCCAGCTTCTTTAAGAGTGGCAATATAGACATTTTGGGCCAAATAATTATTTTTGTGGGAATTATCTTGTGCATTATAGGATGTTTGATAGTATCCATGGCCTTTATCCACTAAACGTCACTAGCAATATCATACTTACAACAGTCAAAAATATCTCCAGACATTACCAAATGTACCATCAGGGCACAAAACCTACCTCTAGTTGAGACCCACTGGGATAGAGTAACATGGTATATTAATTTTCTGGTATATTACTCAACAATAAAAATTAATGAACCATTAATCAATACAACGTAATGAATCTAAAACAAGGTAGTGTACTGATAAATGTTTAACAACATGCTCTGAGGTGAAGGTGATGGGGAGGCTGATATGGAGCATTTGTCATGGTTTCTATAACTATTTCAAGTCTAGGTTTTAGATGGTAGTAGATTGATATTTTTGGAGAAAAAATCTAATATTTAGGCTATCCCAATGTATCTGGAAAGGTGGTATAACTTCATTAATTAATTAGCTTATAGATGCCATTTCACAATTTATTGAAGATACTGTATAAGAGTTTGTGAATCTATAAATTTTGAAGTCTTCCAATGCTGACATTCTATAATATTTATAAAATTGACATGTGTCCTCAGAATCTATTGCTTATTTGTGGTTTCTGAAATGAAATGGACCTAAATTTTTAGTGATTTGCATTTTCAAATTAATGTTCCTTTTGCATTTATTTGTAAATTCAAATGTGTCTTTTTATCAATCACTAAGAAGAAATTGCTTTATGTTTTCAAAATGTAATGTATTTACATACATATAAGTGTATAAAAGATCCCTTTAATGTACACAAATAAGTAAAGGTCAGACCTTGCTTAGAAGTTAATGATGACATTGGGACCACTGACATTCTTTTTATTGAGCCTGTGGTGCTGAATTGCTGATAATATGAATATTAAATGTGACACTGAATTCTATCTAAAGATGCACTTACAGGAGTAATTAAGAGGGGGTCAAGAAAGGGAGCCCGGCTTTTGATTCTAAAAGAAAACATTTAACTCAATTTGTAGCTCAGATTGAAGGACCAATCAATTATGCCATTACAAATTCCGTAACGTGGCTATAATATTTAGATTTTAAGTAAGTAGCACAAGTGAATTCTTGAAATTTAACTTTCTATCTTCATCCCCATTTCACTACTCTTTTTCTCTGCAGACCCAAGTTGAAGGCTGATTGCAAACTGTACTTGATCTTTAACGAATCAGTCAGCACCTTTTTCAGATTTGAAAGATTCCTGGATTGAGTCCTCAACTAATACCTCACATATTAATACAGTCACTAAAGCTACCAACATTTCTTTGCAAAGCAAGGAGTACTTTGCTATATCATTCCAAATCAATGTCATTCAGTAATTTGGGGAAAACATTATCTGTAAACTACATCTACTTCTATCACAACATGTACAAGTTCTTAGACAGCAAAGGAGAGTAAACACTGGGCTCCATTCTTCCTCATGTTAGTTTAAAAATGTAAACTAAATTAGTATTAGTAAAACACACTTGTGAATGGCACTTGACCATCTCTTTTGCATCCTTCACTAGAGTTCGAGGATAATTTCAAAAGCATTTCACAAAAGTTATGTACACTTTCAGTAATGGCTTAGGTGCATATAATAGAAGTAAGTTTGCATCACTCAGTAGCTATATCTGTTCTCATGTACATTTATCTCTAAATTTCATCAACTTCACATCAACCTTCCCTATCATAAATCGCCTCAGGGACACTAGGTAAAAATCCAAAATGATTTTTAAGGAAGGAAATTGGTATGTGTCTTGAAAGCAATACTTAATATACATCATTTGTGAATATTTAGTTACAGCAAAGTTATGTTTGTTGTGAAGAGCAAAGCAACTGCCCCTTTCAAAAATGAGAACATAAATTACACTTGCCCATAAATGTAAAAGCATGCCCTTGCTAAATAATACATGGTCAGTACCAAACTATAGCTGCACTGAGTAAACTGATTTCTTTGAGAAATTTAGCCAGTTCCAGGTGTTAAGAAATCTTATTTTGGTCGGGCGCGGTGGCTCAAGCCTGTAATCCCAGCACTTTGGGAGGCCGAGACGGGCGGATCACGAGGTCAGGAGATCGAGACCATCCTGGTTAACACGGTGAAACCCCGTCTCTACTAAAAATACAAAAAACTAGCCGGGCGAGCTGGCGGGCACCTGTAGTCC
>NW_012103832.1:665614-670057 GCF_000951045.1 Mandrillus leucophaeus
GTACAGTCTTTTTGAAAATTGTGTTTTTTTAAATTAAGCTAAACATGTTTACCATATGACACCAGATTTCACTTATTAGGCTATCCCCTCTAGTACTGTCTCTTATACACATCTAGATGTGTATAAGAGACAGCCAGCAGCCTGGGTGACAGAGCAAAACTCCATGTAAAAAAAAAAAAAAAAAATTAAATGATTCCCATTTACTTCTATCTGCACATCTAGAAGTTCATTTTAAAACAATTTAATATGAAGGGAACATTTTATCAAAGTAAAGCTCACTTGAAGAACTCATGTCTGATTCCTTACAGTGGCTTCCTCCTTGTCTTTTCACATATCCAATAAACTTCATATTTGTTTTCCCTGTGTATGTATAATATCTAGAGAGAGTAAAATCATTTCTGGTCAGGTGTATGGGTTTACGTTAACATATCTGTTTGGTTTATATTAAAAAGAATTTAGGCCTGAGTAAGTAAGAAAAGGGAAAGACCTCATTTACTATAATTTTTTGGAGAGGCCAGCTAAGAAGTACAGTTGTATGTAGGTAATAAGAATTAACTACAGTTAGAAGTTTCCTTTGTAGCAGGAGGTTTCATGACCATAATGAAGATATCCCACTTTGTGTGTTGGTTTTATTACTTGTTTTATTATAGGCTTACATTATTTGAGGCATTAGTTTCTTTCTGTAATTTGCGAACTGGCACTATTAGGAATCACTGTATCAGTGGTCATCATGCCTGCCCACCCACCGTCAATACATACATGCACAATAAATTTAGTTAACTTATCTTGCAAACTAGGCCTCATTGGAAATGAAGCCTGCTGAGTCTTTAGACCTCTCACAGTATCCTTCTTGCTTCAAGTTTCAGGCTATTAGTTTCTGCTAGTAAAATTATAGCTTTGAATGTTCATATTCAAAAATTAAAAATGTCTAAAATTAAGTATCCAAGCTTCTGCCTTAAACAACTAAAAAAGAAGAGTAAAATAAGTAAGTGAAAATAAGAAAAAAATAAAGAGTAAAAATTAAATAAATAGTAAACCAAAAAAATGAGAAAAACAATGAAAACAAGCTATTTCTTTTAAAAGACTATTAACATTGTTAAATCACTAGGAATAGTAGTGTAAAAAAAAAAAAAAAATGTAGAGAAAGGACTTGTTTTCCAGTACCAAGATTGAATGTGGATAAATTATTGTAGTTTCTATAGACATCAAGTAGTATATTGTTAATGTTATGAACAACTTTATTTCAATCAATTCAACATCTTTAATGACTTGGAGAAATTTCTTGGAAGGCACAAGTTAACCATAAAGGTTCAAAGGAATCAGTAAATGGGACTAACTGTATATCAATTAAAAATTTGAATTCATAATTTAAAACAGTTCCACAAACAAGGCAGGCACATCTGCTTACATTGCTTCTCTGCTACACTGTACTGGAGATGCTAGTCAGTGCAATAAAGCACATAAAAAATAAAAGACATACAGCATGGAAAGGAAATAGAAAAACTGTCTTATTCACAGACCACTTGATTGACTCTAAAATCCCAGGAGTCTACCCAAAAATCCTCCATGACTAGGACAGGAAATTAGGAAGGTACAGTGTATAAGATCACAGTATATATTTTTATACTAGCAGAAAAATATTAAACTACAGTATTGGGGGAAAAGTGGAACTTACAGTAACATCAAAATTGAAACAAATTAATCAGAAGGCTTGTGAGCCTCAAACTGAAAACATAATTGCAAAGATAAATTAAGTAATATTTAAATGAGTGAGAAGTTATAGTATGTTCATGGGTGGGAAAATTAAATTGTAAATATATAAATTTTCTGCAAATAGTTCAATAGTATCAATACAATATCAATTAAAGTATCAAGTCATGCTTATGGACAAGCTCATTCTAAAATTTATGTGGCTATGAAAAAGACCTGAATAGATAAAAATGTCTTGGGCCAGGCACGGTGGCTCACACCTGTGATCCCAGCAATTTTGGAGGCTGAGGTGGGCAGATTACCTGAAGTCAGGAGTTCGAGACCAGCCTGGCTGACATGGTGAAACCCTGCCTCTACTAAAAATACAAAAATTAGCTGGACTTGGTGGCACACACCTGTAATCCCAGCTACTTGGGAGGCTGAGGCAGGAGAATTGCTTGAGCCCAGGAGACGGAGGTTAAAGTGAGCCGAGATCATGCCACTGCACTCCAGCCTGGCCCGATAGAATGAGACTGTCTCAAAAAAAGAAAAAGTCTTAAAAAATGAAAATGTAAAATATTATTTCCACTCACTATCTGATTTCAAAATATAAATAAAGCAACAATATTCAAGACAGTATGATAGTGGCATGAGGAAAGATAAATATGTCAATGGAACAGAACATAGAGTCCTTAAATTAACCTACACATATGATGTAAATAGATTTTTGACAAAATCTCCAAGGAAATTCAGTGGAATAAAGAAACTCTTTTCAGGTTGTGTTGCTGGAGCACTTGCATAAATTCAGGAGATATATTGACCCTGATCTCACATCATAAAAGTAAAATAATTTGAAATTATTATAAGCCCAAATAAAAAAGCTAAAACTATGAAGCCTCTAAAAGAAAACATAGTAGACTATATAATTTATAGTAAACAAAGTTTTCTTAGAAAACTGAAATGTCAGAAAAAGCACTAACCACAAAACATGATACAACTGAACTCCATGAATATCATAAACTTCTGCTTATCAAAAGTAACCATTAAGGAAATAAAGAAACGGAAGCCACAGACTGGGAGAACATATTTGCAAACTCATATATGTGATAAAATACTTCTTTTATTCAACATATATGAGCAACTCTGATAAAGCATTTTTATAATTTCAACCAAATTGGGACAAAAAAAATCAGAAAATTTAAAGAAAGACATAAATTGGAAATAAATGTATGAAAAAGTGCTCCATATCTTTAGTCATCCATGAAATGACATTACAAATACAATGACATACTACTTCTCATCTACTAGAATCGTTGAAATTAAATGTCAGCATCAACATTGGAATGGATATGGAGCAACTGGAACATCCCTACATTGCTGGGGCTGTGTAAAATTGTACAGTCTTTTTGAAAATTGTGTTTTTTTAAATTAAGCTAAACATGTTTACCATATGACACCAGATTTCACTTATTAGGCTATCCCCTCTAGTAAAACTCATGTACTGTTAAATAATTCCAGATAAAATATTTGGTAGCTTTATTAGTAATTGCCAAAACACCAAATGTCAATCAACAGCAGAATGAGTTTTAAAAATTCTGATATGTTCAGAGTGGAATATCACTTAGGAAATAAAAGTGAATTGCTGACTTATTCAACAACAGTCATGAACCTCAATATAATGTTAGCATTATCTTAAGCATTATCATATATGGCAAAAGTAACATATTTTAGTATAATCAGAAGTGTGATTGTTTATGGAGATGGGGATTAATCTGAAGAGAAAAAGAAATTTTCTGAGTTGATAGAAATATTTCACATTGTAACACTTGTCAAATTTCATCAAAGGGTATACAACATATGAATTTATCACTTTATGTAAATCTTACCTCAAAAAGAAAAATGTCCAAGAAGTTCAAGTGTTGCTGAGGATACAGAATAGCTACACTTTTTATATATTGTTGATAGGAGTGTAAAATGGGATAACCTCTTTGGGACACCTGTGGTCAGTATCTACTAAAACTGAAAATCCATATATCCTGACAGCTGGCATCTCTACACCTAGTTATTTATCCAAGAAATATAAATGCTTATGTCCCCAGGAAGATATTAAAAATGCTCAGACTGCATTATTTATAATTGCCATAAACAGGAAACAAGCCAAATTTCCACCAAGAGGAGAAAATAATCCAGCTTCTTTAAGAGTGGCAATATAGACATTTTGGGCCAAATAATTATTTTTGTGGGAATTATCTTGTGCATTATAGGATGTTTGATAGTATCCATGGCCTTTATCCACTAAACGTCACTAGCAATATCATACTTACAACAGTCAAAAATATCTCCAGACATTACCAAATGTACCATCAGGGCACAAAACCTACCTCTAGTTGAGACCCACTGGGATAGAGTAACATGGTATATTAATTTTCTGGTATATTACTCAACAATAAAAATTAATGAACCATTAATCAATACAACGTAATGAATCTAAAACAAGGTAGTGTACTGATAAATGTTTAACAACATGCTCTGAGGTGAAGGTGATGGGGAGGCTGATATGGAGCATTTGTCATGGTTTCTATAACTATTTCAAGTCTAGGTTTTAGATGGTAGTAGATTGATATTTTTGGAGAAAAAAATCTAATATTTAGGCTATCCCAATGTATCTGGAAAGGTGGTATAACTTCATTAATTAATTAGCTTATAGATGCCATTTCACAATTTATTGAAGATACTGTATAAGAGTTTGTGAAT
>NW_012103832.1:671677-715222 GCF_000951045.1 Mandrillus leucophaeus
GCACCTGTAGTCCCAGCTACTCGGGAGGCTGAGGCAGGAGAATGGCGTGAACCCGGGAGGCGGAGCTTGCAGTGAGCTGAGATCCTGCCACTGCACTCCAGCCTGGGCGACAGAGCGAGACTCCGCCTCAAACAAAAAAAAAAAAAAGAAATCTTATTTCATGTAACTTACCACAAATTATAAATATAAACTTAACTCTTTAGCCATTACATGTCTAATGCAATTATTTGTTGTCTCTTAAAAGTTTATAAAACTCACACTATTAAAATCATCTCCAAACATTCCCAAAGATACGAAACACATTGAACTTCCTTGTAATTAAGAACTCAATGCACTTTGCTTTATTTAGGCTCTTTCTGCCTCAGTTCTTCAGAATATGACCATAATCTCCTATAGTTAGGAAGTACTTCATACCTTAAGCAAGTTTTACAACCCACTAAAAAGCTAATTAATGTTAACTTCGAATGGGTTCTCTTGCACTGACATTGCTGTGAGTAGTTGGCTTGTCTCAAATATAAAGTGCACTTATCTTTGACCTTATGTAACTGAATGCAAGGGTAGCTCATTAGAAGAATTGTAGCATTTCTCTTGCATGGATATATTACTAATGGTTGGTTTTCAGAAGGAAAAATAAAATGAGATGGGGCTGCAAACTAGTGAAAATTCAGGCAAGGTCAAATAGCACTTGCAGTTTAAGGCCTCCTTTCACTTGCTCGTGACACTGGGCTGGAAGCAAGTATCTAGAAGTCAGATAGAGTGTTTATGCCTTCTTTGCTGTGCTAATCTTTCTAATTTTGGTTTTAAATCATTCGACCTAAAGTTATTTAACTTTATTGGGTATCTTTACAAAGCAATATTCTTGCATTTTCAGAGAAATGTATGTATTTAACTATGTGCATAAGATGCCTCTTATAATCACCTTAAATCCTTCTGGCTCCACTGCTTCCTAAGCCATTGTTCTGGTCACCATGTCCTTGCAAGCTTTGACCAGCTTTGTGAAGATGCACTTGGCAATGCAGCAATGCCTTGGCTCATGCCAGTGTCCTGTATTTTTTGTCTTCTGCCCTTGGATACATGGGTTGCCAAGAAGTATGGAGAGTTAACAACTATGAAACTGCTCTCAACTAATGGAGATCAATGTTTCCCCTTCTTTCAAGTGTATAGTTTCCTGAGCTAATTTACTAAAACTCCTTGGGAGGTCTTCCTCCATAAAGCTCAGGTGGCTAATAACAAACGCCAACTTGATTGTTTGCTCATTTTCCTGTTTAATTACTTAACTCCTGCTCCCTGGGATCATTTCCTAAGTAAAGTACCTGCATGCCAAACCCTCCCTTAATCTTAGCTTTCAGGAACCTCAGACAAAACAGTAAACAAGACATACAACAATGAACACATTGAGAGTCTTTTTTGAATATAATTGCCTCCTACTTTATAACATGATAAATATAAAGAGACTAATTTCTAGGCTTTTTAATTTCACCAACAGGCAAAATTTAAAAAAAAAAAAAGGACTAATGTAGTATTGACAACTATTTTTTTTAACAAGTATGAACATTTAAAACAAAATAATCACTTTCTTATAATACTAGGTTTGAAATTTTCACCTATATCTGAATGTAAAGAATGTTACTTGTTAGGGCATTGGATAAGTTGTTAGGACTTTAGTCAGGTTATGAATATCTTGAGCCTCAGCTCCTTCATCTGTAAAATGGAGATAATAACAGCATAATAAAAAGTTCTAATAGTAGCACAGTAGATAATAGATAATAAAGTATATCAGATATTTCTTGTGGCATAACAAACCAGCCCCCATCTAAGTAGCTTAAAATATCAACCATTTAATTTTCTCAGAATTCTAAAATGTGGGGCTGGAATCAACAGTCCTGTTTCTACTGCTTTCTCTCTCTGGTGTCATTCACGTAGTTGTCACAATCTAGAAGTTTCACAAGAGTTAGGTAGTTAGTTCTAGATGGCCTCACTCGCGTATCTCATGGGTTAACTGGGTGCCTTGGATCTCCTCCAGGAGGTCTGGTCAGAGGGCTGCTGGGGTGCTGGGGTTTCTTACATTGAGGCAAGCAACATTCCAAGTAGGAGAGAGCAGAATCTGTAAAAACCCCTTGAGGCCAAGACTGATAAGTAACAAAATGTTAGTTCTTTCTGATTGGATTGCTAATAGCAAATCATAAGGATTTGAAAAGGAAAGAAATAAACTCCACATCTTAATGGGAGAAGCAGTAAATAATGTCTGGCCGTTGTAAGGTATATACTTCAGGAGTAGTACTTGTAAAGAACTAAGTACAGTGCTGGCACATAGTCTCTACCATTTAAAAATAGCTTATTTTCATTACATATGAGTATTTTGTATTCCTGTTTTAAAAAAGAGGAGTAAAATTCACATTTTTGGAAGTGCAGAAAACGTATTAATCTGAAGAAGAGTACTTTATGTGTAATAAATCTAGTCTAATATAAACTAAACGTATTTCTTCATTTTTCTCATCTCACTCAAACTATCAAATCAATATATATGTAGATAAATATCACTAGTTCCAGCACCACAGCATCAGTGTTTAGTAATTACTTGTGAAAAACATAGTATTTATTTATTTATTTATATGTATTTATTTATTATGAGGTGGACTCTCGCTCTGTCGCCCAGGCTGGAGTGCAGTGGCATGATCTTGGCTCACTGCAACCTCCACCTTCCAGGTTCAAGCGATTCTCCCACCTCAGTCTCCCAAGTAGCTGGGATTACAGGCACCTGCCACCACATCCGGCTAATTTTTGTATTTTTAGTAGAGACAGGGTTTCACCAAGTTGGCCAGACTGGTCCTGAACTCCTGTCCTCAGGTGATCCACCTGCCTTGGCCTCCCAAAGTGCTGGAAATACAGGCATGAGCCACTATACCCAACCAAAACATCATTTTTCTTTTACAATGCGGTCTTATGGAATCCAGTTTGCCTCGTTTTTGCACAAAGGTTCTTACCACAATATGACCATAATAGGACTTCCATGTAATTTTCTGCCCCATCAGACCTAAAGTACTCAAATATAAGAAAATATCTATTCTGCTTGGGAACAAATTACAAGGTTAGGATTGTGTGGTTCCCTTTCTACAAATATCCCTAAACTTCATGTGTAAATTAAGGCATAAACTTAATTATAGCAACGGACATAAAACAAGTACAATCATCCCTCTATATCCATGAGGGATTTGTTCCAGTATTTGTATTGGAATTTGGTATTTTCCCCCACGTGTACCAAAATCAATGGATGCTTGAGTCTCTTATATTAAATGGCATAGTTTGAGTATAACCTACACATATGTTCCCATATACTTTAAATCATCTTTAGATTTCTTATAATACCTAACACAATGTAAATACAGTGTAAGTCATTTTCATACTGCCAAGACCAGCTCTGTCATGGAGACCTTAACCCAGCAGTGCTAGAGGAATTAAAAGACACACACACACAGAAATATCGTGTGTGGAGTGGGAAATCACGGGTCTTACAGCCTTGAGAGCTGAGAGCCTCAAACAGAGATTTACCCACATATTTATCGACAGCAAGCCAGTGATAAGCATTGTTTTTATAGATTATAGATTAACTGAAAGTATTCCTTATGGGAAACAAAGGAATGGGCCAAAATAAAAGGATGGGCTCTGGCTAGTTATCTCAGCAGGAGCATGTCCTTAAGGCGCAGATCACTGATGCTATTGTTTGTGGTTTAAGAATGCCTTAAGCGGTTTTCGGCCCTGGGTGGGCCAGGTGTTCCTTGTCCTCATTCTGGTAAACACAACCTTCAGCATGGGTGTCGAAGCCATCATGAACATGTCACAGTGCTGCAGAGATTTTGTTTATGGCCAGTTTTGTGGCCAGTTTATGGCCAGATTTTGGGGCCTGTTGCCAACACATACTATATTTTTAATTTGTACTTTTTCATTGTTGTATTATTATTTGGGATTTCATTCAAATATTTCTGATCTGCAGTTGGTCAGATCCACAGATGTGAAACCCATAAGTAACCAGGGAAAACTGTATAAAGATTTCACCTTGGAACACATGGCCAAATGTCGACTCCATTTTTGTTACTTCAGTAACCTCCTGTTACTCTCTTCAATATAAGAGTAACATTTTCCAGAGGTGGTTTTAAGTATTAGATGAAATAATGAATGTGTATGATGCCTTAGAGCAAAAATCATTATTTATAATACACACACACACAGACTCAAATATAAGCTATATTTACGATGTAACAACAATACATTTCATATCTAGTCATGAACTACTGAGTGCCAAGACTTCCATATTAGCCTTTGATTGTGCAAAAAATGTTGGTCCACTAATCACTTTCATAGGAATTGGATTTCTGCATCACTTGGTTTGCTGAATGGCACACCTCATCTCTTTATGCCTGAATGCCTGACCACTACTCCTTGTCCTGTAGACCTCCCCCTTAGACAAAATACCTGGGTTTACCTGCTAGCCTCCCTTCAGTTAAATCAAATACACTTCCCTGATACTTCAACTCCCACTGGATGACCTGTCTGGCATTGTAGCTGCTCAAGACCCATAGTGAAAGGATTACAAAGTGATAATCAAAGTAGCTAACCTTGCTGCTCTACTACTTGTCCATTTTATGAGAATTGGATCAGCTACACAAAGATAGTCTCTAAACAGCAGTAAAATTCCACCAGACACTCTAATTCCTATCATAAGATCTCAGTACATTGTGATCTTGGTAGGATTTAACTAAAATCTTCCATAACCCAAAGAAGCTATCCTCTAATTTCCTGATTTAGTATTTTGTTTCAGGGCATCTCTACCTGCCTTCCAGAATTGATACAAGTTGACAATATATAAACAAAATACTTATACCTATTGCACCCAGGCCTTGATAAAACACCAAATCAGTTATGCTATTTTCTAAGGTACACTTAGTATGCTTTTCATTTTGATGAGCTACTTAGCAAGACTTGCTTATTCAAACAAACTTTCTGAAAACTGTTTAGAATTCCTACAGTTTTCAATGATTCTTGTTTTGCCTAGCATATATTCTCAAAATTCACAGAAATTATATGAATCGGTTTGTTCTAAGCATAATTTGTATCAAAGAGTAAATAATTAAGAAATATTTATGTTCTATCCCTAAAATAATACTTAGTCTAGCGTCTTTTCCAAGAACAAATGAGGAAAAAGGTAAAAGAGCAAGCAATTCGAATAATATAAACAGGTTAAGAAATCTAACGACTTAAAATTTGTACTTGGGAGAAAATATTCACAAATTATGCATCCCACAAGGTCTAATATCCAGTATCTATAAGAAACATAAACAAATCAACAAAAAAAACATTAAAAAGTGCGTAAAAGACATGAACCTACCCTTATCTAAAGAAAACATACAAATGACCAACAAATATATGAAAAAATGCTCAACATCACTTATCATCAGAGAAATACAAATTAAAAGCACCATATAATACTATCTCACATGGTGGATTAGATAAAGAAAATGTGGCACATACATACCATGGAATATTAGACAGCCATAAAAAAGAATGAAATCATGTCATCTACAGCAACATGGATGCAGCTGGAGACCATTACCCTAAGTGAATTAACATAGGAAATACTGCATGTTCTCACTTACAAGTGGGAGCTAAATATTAGGTACACATGGCCCTAAAGATGCAAGGCAATAGATAGCAGGGACTCTAAAAGGGGAGAGAGAGGGAGAGGACAAAGTTGAAATACCGCCTATTGGATAATATATTCACTATTTGGGTGACAGGATCAATGGAAACCCAAACCTCAACATCACACAATATACCCATGTAACAAAACCATACATATAACCTCTAAATCTAAACTTTACAAAAATTAAAATTAAAAATAATAAAAATTATTCCTGATTTATCAATAGTAAAGTCTTAAATGTATTTTGGTTATTGAAAACAAAATAGTATTGTTTTAGTCCATTTGTGCTGCTATAACAAAATATCTAATGCTGGGTAGCTTATAAATAACAGCAATTTATTCCTCACAGTTATGGAGACTGGGAAGTCCAAGATCAAGGCACCAGCAGGTTTGATGTCTGGTAAAGGCCTATTGCTCATAGATGGTGCTATCTAGGTGTTCTCACATGGCAGAAGGCAGAGAAAGGGCAAAAGAGGATGAATGCTATATCTTCTCATGGGAAGAGAGTCTAAGAACAAAAAGGGCCTAATTACTTCCCTCCATCCCCTTTGTAAGTCACTAATTATTTCATGAGGACACAAACCTCATGACTTAATCACTTCCCAAAAGTCCCTACCTCTTAACACCACCACGATAGGAGTTAGGTTTCAACATATAAATTTTGGAGGGTACACATTCAAACTACAACAATTATTTAACAATGTTGTATTATTTTCTAAACCTAATTACCAAGATAAACCAAATAATTTATATCATGAAGAGTCATGTAGTTTAATGTAAGGTGAACACATGTAAATGTGGATGAACAGTGGAAGATTAAAAGTCAAATTTACTAATTCATCATGTTGACATTCTTTCTAACAATCTTTGAGATACTTAGGTAAATGTTCTCATGAGCAGAAGGTGGTTTAAATTTGAGGAGAAAAAGAGTCACAGTGAAGACATTTGTGATGTTTTCAAGAGTATTTGTTTTCCTCATGTGGCTTACTCAGGAGTAAGATGTTTCACTCTAAACATTGAGGTCTTTAAAGCAAAAGAAATGATCTTTTACATGACGACTGGAAACAGAAAATAAAATAGCACTACATGAAGCAAAGCAATAGCAGGAGCAAATGGTTGTAGAATGGAAAAGCAAGTAATGAAAGTGAATCATAGACTGTGTGGAGAAAATGAAAGAAATATGGAAGAAAGATTATTCAGAAGAAATAGAAGTCAAGAAAAAATGAGTCTGAAAGAATATGTTGCTGGTGTACGAAAGTCTTAGAAATACTAGTGATAATAGGACAGTGAGATATTTGTGGAAGCAGCATTTTAGCACTTTGAAACAAGCCAAGGGGAAAGACTAAAGAAGATAAATCAAGCCAATTCTTGAGGGAAAATTACCACATTCCCAATGAACAGCAATTAGAGGCCAAAATTTAACTCACCCCTGAGTGCTTCTGTAATTAGATTTGGAATATTTGCAGTGATAAATAGTCTAGTA
The DNA here is from genome assembly GCF_000951045.1 of Mandrillus leucophaeus. NCBI lineage: Eukaryota > Metazoa > Chordata > Mammalia > Primates > Cercopithecidae > Mandrillus > Mandrillus leucophaeus. The sequence continues at coordinate 678,859 of NW_012103832.1, forward strand.
AAAATATTGATTGGGAGAATGGTACAAAGTGAAAAGATCTTGGAATGTATAATATGACAAAAAAAGAAAAAAAAAAAAAAACAAAAAACTGTGGTTTAACTTTCAGCTTGAGCTCTTAATAGCAATGTGACCCTAGGCAACTTATTTCAGTTCTATCAAGATAATTTTTTTGAGATATTTATTGAGATAAACCTCATTTTCCTTATCTGTGAAAAGACATTTTAACTGTCTCATTCTGTTGTGTGTAAAATTATTAAGTCTAATGAACTGTAATAATTAGAATTGCTTTATCTGGGCACTGCTTGGGAGAGAAATACTTATTTTTGAAAGACAATAATATTCCTTTAAATCAACACCCTGATGTCCATCGCTGTATATCTTCTCTTGCCTCTTTTTTCTTTAAATTAGGAAAGTTTAAATATAAATGATGGAAGTGGCTGGATCTAATGTCATTAATACCATTAGAGTAGTTCAATTTATAAAATTGTAACTTTATTATAGAATTTAAGAGCAGTTTTAGAAGTGCTAGGAAAGAAACTACTTAAGCATTTATTCTTTTTATAGTTTAGCCTATAACACAGCAATTTGCTATTTTATTTTCCTCTGTTTTATGTATTCTTAAAAGACAAGTGAGCATAAAAAATCCTATTAAATAGTTGCATAATTAATATTTGAAGGTTATAGTCCCACTTTCTTCTGTAAGACTTTTAGAATCATAAACCTTAAAATAATTAGAAAAATATATATGTTTGTGCATATCCATAAACCAGACGTTAGCCTTATAAAGAGTTTCTTAGAGCTTCTCTTTTCTCATCACCTATCAGCATAGGATATTCAGAGTTCAGGGATTTTCCTACAAGATAAGGTACTCTTCTTTTTATCTATTCACCACCTCTCCCAACAACTTCCCATTGAGAAAATAAGAAACATTTAGAACAAGTTTCATGCTATTTATTCAGCCATAACGGAACTTTGGTGATTTAAGAGAGATACCTGCAAAGACGATTAGGATATGACATGATCCGATCCTTTTTTTGGACTATATTTCACTCAAATATAAAGTACCATATATCATTCAAAATGAGCACCCTTTTTCAACAGTTTGTACACATAATGTTTATGTCTACTTCTATAAATATTATTCCCATTATCCCTCCTTCTGACAATTTTTATAAAAATTAGGTGACATTCTTCTAGCATTCTTATCTCCAGGATAAGTCAGACTGCTTCTAGAATGGGTAAAAGAGGGAAAGAAAAAATATGACTACAATAGTTTGGAACCCAAACAGATTAAAGTATGAAATATTTCATAGCACAAGCAGTATATTATTAATCATATTTCCTAGTACATAATACATGCTAAATAAGAAGTTATTGCATTAATTTAACTAAGAGTGAAACTGCACAGGATCTGGGAGATTTAAGAAATGGTGGGAGGCTTGCTAGCACCATCTGACACTTGATTGACCATAGAGATCCATCAGATGGGAAAGACAGCTGATACAAGGACTGAGGAACACATGACTGGGAGAATCATGTGAACTAAGAGACTAGGTTTAAAAAAAGATAAATAGGAGCACATTTGGGGATGGAAAATGAACTATTTTTATTTTTAAACATTAAAAATTAGACACCTTTATTGTGTTAAAATGTCCTTCATCGAGTTGGAAAAAGTTTAAGACTGTAGAAATGTCCTTACAATGTTAATTTATCTGGAGCTGGGGACTTAAAACTCATTTAATATGGCTCAATTCTGTTGAGCAATCTCCTTAACTGTCTTGGGATTCATTCCCCTGTTATCATGATTCGTTTCAGACTGTGAGTTCCTAACAGAGAAGTTAGAAGAAAATGGGAACTTAATCTCAAATAATATAATAGATTTATTCAAGCTATACAACTTTCTCTCCCAAGTTTTTCTTCCTGTACCAAGTCCAAAGTATGAACATGCCTTGTTTTCCTGTTTAGCACTTTTAAGTTTTCACTCAAATATAAAGTACCTTATATCATTCAAAACAAGCACCCTTTTTCAACAGTTTGCACATATAATATTTATGTCTATCTCTATAAATATTATTTCCATTATCACTCCTTCTGACAATTTTTATGTAAATTAACAATTTATATAAAGCCTTCTATCCCTACTCAAAATTATTTACCACTTGAAGGTTACAACCACTCTGCTCTGTTGCATTTAAAGATTTTTATGAACTTGAAAACTCGCATTTCCTAAAACCTCTACTTCCTCAATTACTCCTGATCAGTTTAAATAAATTATAGCAGCAATACCTTTCTCATGGCTTTCTCTATCTTTTAAAATTACGCTTCTCAGAAAAATTGGTGTGGCTTCATTTGATTTCTGCTTTTGCTGAGTGTAACCTCCAGTAAATATACACTTTGCAGCATGGTACAGTGTTTAACACAATTGTCTCAGAGCCAGACTGTCTGGGTTCAAACCTTGAGTCTACTACTTGTTTAGTAACTGTGGCACTGATCAAATCACTTAAACTTCCTGATCCTCAGTTTCTTCATCTGTACCTGAATAGAGCAGTAGCTCCTATTTCATAAGGCTTTGTGCTGTGTATCTTATATTTCCCACCAGATTCCCCTCTGAACCTAGTTCCAGTCTGCTCTGCACTCAGGGAGGTGTATTCATACAAATGGAATCATCGAGTTCTCTTGCCTGATAGCTTCCAACTGGACCAGAGATCTAGAAGATGGAGTGTGAGGTAAGAGTATTTATTCTCCTTTCTTCTTGCCAGGTTACTGTACATTGGCTGCCTTCACCAACCAAGGACCATAGCTTCTGATTGGCAACAATTCATATAATTATAGGTTCCATTAATTCCTCCTTTCATTTGCCCCTTCAGGTCTAGGGATGGTGAAAGACTTCCACTATGCTAGTCCCATGATATCAGTGTCCTTCTTGAGGTAGATTCAACTCTCCTTACATCATTTGTTTCCAATACGCCATTATTTTCCTGTTGGCACCCAGAGAGTAATTGAAGAAATTAAAGGAGATAATATGTGTCCAGTGCATAGCAGAGTTAGTTCTACAAAAAGGGTTAGATATTATTATTATACTCTATCATTATCATTATTATTCCATTATCTCTGGATATTTGAAGTTTTTATGACATAACAACATGTATCATTTACATACAACTGGTAAGTTCAAAGTGCTTAATGTAAATCAACTCATTTAATAACACAACCCTGCTGAGTAGCATAGAGGTACTAAGTAACTTTTCAAAGATCTTACCTGTAGTAAGTACCAGAACTAGAATTTTACCTGTCAATCAGCCTTTGCATTATTTGCTAGCAGTCTATATTGTTATATTCATATCTTCTCTTGAGTCAGTAATCGTATATTTTTACTCTGACCTGTCTTTAATATCACTCTGTTTCTCTCTTCCATTCTCTTTTATGGAAACTTATTTCCATAAAATTTATCTTGTTCTTGCCCTCATAGTTGTGTATGTTTGTGCTGATATAAATTTTCTCCCCAATTACTAATTTATCTTGCCTCCTAAAAATCAATTGAGGTAAATGATGTACATATGCATTCACAAAATAGAAGCAAAATGATGTACATATGCACCAAAACAATAGAAGCAAAATGAAGAACTTAAGTGAACATGTTTTGATGATGGAGCTTAAATATGAGCAAATAAAAAATCATATAATCATAAATAATGCTGATACAGAGAAAAAATGATAAGCATGGGGTTACAGCAAGCATCATAGAGGTAATAGAAAAAAAAAATCTCCAAATACAAAACACTTCTTGCCATTTCAAAATATTAAACATAATAACATAATTTTAAATTTAATTACAAAACCTAATTCTAATCCTTTACGGTTTTGAAATAAGGAGTAGCACTTAATTTTAATTGGATTTAGTTTAAATAAGATATAATCATCAAGTAATAGCTTATGTTTATAGTACATATTCATCATGTTATTCATTTTAAAATGGAATTCTTTTATTTCATATGTCTTACACTATTTTTGTATTTCCTAACAATGGTACTTTTCATGTTTATCTCAGGAGGAAATAAATTTACATTTTAAATATGAAATGATACGTGCTCTTATGAAATAACATTCATAACATAAGTATTATTTATTTTTGATTTACTATTTCACACACATAAATATATATTATTATAATCTTTAAAGAAAATAAATATGTATCAAAGGCTTACTATATTCCAGATACTTTGCTAGCTACTGTGATTTGGAGAAAAAGTAAGATTCCGGATCTACTCCAGGAAGCTTAATATCCAGTAGAGAAGATTAGCTTTAAGAATAAAATATTTCAATAAAAAGAACAAAATATCCTGAGGAAATCCCCAAGTGAAGGAAAAGAATAGTGATTATAAGCTATCACGGAATGATAACAGGAGAATTAATCATTCAAGCTAGGTGTGATTATTTTAAAAGCTTTTAGAAAGGAGAGATCATGAAGTTGAAGAAAAAATCATTTCCAGTGGAGAGAAATGCTTAAGTACAGGACAGTGACTGAAAAATTAAGCATATTTTCAGCCTAACCAAACTCATCTTCCTCTGGAGTATACTGTATACCAAGTATAATAGTAAAAAGTAAGCCATGAACAGCAGCGTGATGGCAACTCAGGTAGATTATTGAATGTTAGTCGAACAGTTTGACTTCCTTGTTGAAAAGCTGAATGTCACTCCTTTAGAAAATGTATGATGTCATCAGCCTATGGGCTAAATTTAGGGTAAGAGAAAATAATGCAAAGAGACCAATAAGAAAGCCATTGAAATAGTGAATGTAGAGTATACTATGCACTTGAATTCTTACAATATTTTTTTGAATATAAAGCAGGGTAAATATGTAAGAAACATTTGCTGTGTCCTGTTCATGATCATTCATAGAGATTACATAGAATAGGCTCACACATTTCCTCTCAAAGGCATTTATTATTTGACTAGATGACTTTCTACATCCTTTATGAGAACCTTTATGAGTAAGTAGTTTGTATTTACTAATGTAACAGTAAAGAAAAATAGGATAAGAAAAGAGAGTAAACTGTTTTGGTTACTGTGGCTTTATAGTATAGTTTGAAGTTGAGTAGTGTTATGCCTCTGGCTTTGTTCGTTTTTAGGATTGTTTTGGCTGTTCAGGCTCTTTTTGGTTCCATATACATTTTAGAAAAGGTTTTTCTAATTCTGTGAAGAATGATGTAGTTTGATAGGAATAACATTGAATCTGTAAATTGCTTTGGGCAGTATGGCTATTTCTATGATAGCTATTTTTTAGTTCATTAGCATGGAATGTTTTTCTTTTTTCTTTTTATTTTTAGTTCTGGGGTACATGTACAATAGGTGCAGGTTTGTTGCATAGGTAAATGTGTGCCATGGTGGTTTGCTGCATCTATCAACTGATCACCTAGGTATTAAGCCCAGCATGAATTAGCTATTTTTCCCAATGCTCTCCCTCCCCCAACTCCCTCAAAGGCCCCAGTGTGTGTTGTTCCCCACCCTGTGTCCATGTGTTCTCATTGTTCAGCTCCCACTCATAAGTGAGAACATGTGGTGTTTGGTTTTCTGTTCCTGCATTAGTTTCCTGAGGATAACGGCTTCCAGCTTCATCCACAACCCTGCAAAGGACACAAACTCATTCCTTTTTATGAATGCATAGTATCCCATGCTGTATATGTACTACATTTTCTTTATCCAGTCTATTGTTGATGGGCATTTGGGTTGATTCCATTTCTTTGTTACTGTGAATAGTGCTGCAGTAAATATATGCTTGCACGTATCTTTGTCATAGAATGATTTATATTACTTTGGGTATATAACCAGAAATGGGATTGCTGGGTCAAATGGTATTTCTTTTTCTAGATTTATGAGGAACTGCCACACCATCTTCCATGATGATTGAACTAATTTAAATTCCCACCAACAGTCTAAAAGTGTTCCTATTTCTCCACAACCTCTCCAGGAACTGTTGTTTCTTAACTTTTTAATAATGGTCTTTCTGACTGGCATGAGATGGTATCTCATTGTGGTTTTCATTTGCATTTCTCTAATGATCAGTGATGTTGAGCTTTTTAAAATATGTTTGTTGGCTGCATGAATGTGTTCTTTTGAGAAGTGTCTGTTCATGTCCCTTGCCCACTTTTTAATGGGGTTGTTTGTTTTTTACTTGTAAACTTGTTTGAGCTCCTTGTAGATTCTGGATATTAGCCCTTTGTCAGATTCATACATTGCAAAAATTTTCTCCCATTCTGTAGATACCCTGTTGACTCTGATGATAGTTTCTTTTGCTATGCAGAAGCTCTTCAGTTTAATTAGATCCCATTTGTCAATTTTTGCTTTTGTTGCAATTGCTTTTGGTGATTTTATCATAAAATATTTGCTCATGCCAATGTCCTGAATGGTATTACCTAGATTTTCTTCTGGGGTTTTTATACTTTGGGGTTTTACATTCAAGTCTTTAATTCATCTTCAGTTAATTTTTGTATAAGTTGTGAGGAAGGGTTCCAGTTTCACTTTTCTGCATATGGATAGCCAGTTCACCCAGCACCATTTATTAAATAGGGAATCCTTTCCCCATTGCTTGTTTTTGTCTGATTTGTTAATGATCAGATGGTTGTAGATTAGCAATCTTATTTCTGAGTTCTTTATTCTGTTCTATTGGTGTATATATCTGTTTTTCTACCAGTATCATACTGTTTTGGTTATTGTAGCCTTATAGCATAGTTTGAAGTCCCGTAGCGTGATGCCTCCAGCTATGTTCTTTTTGCTTAGGGTTGTCTTGGCTATATGAGCTGTTTTTTGGTTCCATATGAATTTTAAAATAGTTCTTTTTCTAATTCCTTGAAGAATATCAATGGTAATTTAATGGTAATAGCATTGAATCTATAAATTACTGTGGGCAATATGGCCATTTTTATGATATTTATTCTTCCTATCTATGAGCATGGAATATTTTCCATTTGTTTGTGTCCTCTCTGGTTTCCTTGAGCAGTGGTTTGTAGTTTTCCTTGAAGAGGTCCTTCACTTTCCTTGTTAACTGTATTCTAGGAGTTTATTCTCTTTGTAGTAATTGTCAATGGGAGTCCGTTCACTATTTGGTTCTCTGCTTCTCTGTTTTGGGGTGTAGGAATGCTTGTGACTTCTGCATGTTGATTTAGTATTCTGAGACTTTGTTGGAGTTGCTTATCCACTTAAGGAGCTTTTGGGCTGAGACAATGGAGTTTTCCAGATATAGGATCATGTCATCTACAAAACAATACAATTTTATTTCTTCCCTTCCTATTTGAATATGCTTTATTTCTTTCTCTTGCCAGATTGCCCTTGCCAGAACTTCCAATACTATGTTGAATAGGAGTGGCAAGAGAGAGTATCCTTGTATTATGCCGGATTTCAAGGGGAATGCTTCTAGCTTTCGCCCATTCAGTATGATATTGGCTATAGGTTTGTCAAAAATGACTCTTATTATTTTGAGGTAGGTTCCTTCAATACCTCGTCTACTGAGAGTTTTTAACATAAAGAGATGTTGAATTTTCTCAAAGGCCTTTCCTGCATCTGTTGAGATAATCATATGGTTTTTGTCATTGGTTCTGTTTATGAGATGAATTACATTTATTGATCTGCATATGGTGAACCACCTTGAATCCCGGGAATTAAGCCAACTTGATCATAGTGGATAAGCATTTTGATGTGCTACTGGTTTCAGTTTGCCAATATTTAATTAGTAATTTTTGCATTGATATTCATCAGGGATATTGACCTGAAGATTTCTTTTTTTGTTGTATCTCTGCCTGGTTTGGGTATCAGGATGATGCTGGCATCATAGTGTGAGTTAGGGAGGAGTCCTTCCTTTTCAATTGATTGGAATAGTTTCAGAAGAAGTGTTATCAACCACCCTTTGTATTTCTGGTAGAATTCAGCTGTAAATCCATCTGGTTCTGGGCTTTGTTTGGTTAGTAGGCTGTTTATCACTGCCTTAATTTCAGAATTCATTATTGGTCTATTCAGGAATTCAAGTTCTTCCTGGTTTAGTTTTGGGAGGGTGTATGTGTTCAGGAATTTATCCATTTCTTCTGGGTCTTCTAGTTTATTTGCATAGAGTTGTTTATAGTATTTTCTAATAGTTATTTGTATTTCTGCGGGGTCAGTGGTAATATTCCTTTTATCATTTTTTATTGTGTCTATTTGATTCTTCTCTCTTTTCTTCCTTATTAGTCTAGTTAGAAGTCAATCTATTTTGTTAATGTTTTTCAAATACCAGCTTCTGGATTCATCGATTTTTTTAAAGAGTCTTTCATGTTTCTATCTTCTTCAGTTCCCCTCCGATCTTGGTTATTTCTTGTCTTCTGCTAGCTTTGGGATTTATTTGCTCTTGGTTGTCTAGTTCTTTTAGTTGTGATGCTAGGGTGTCAACTGAGATCTTTCTAGCTTTTTGATGTGGGCATTTAGGGCTGTAAATTTCCCTCTTAACACTGCTTTAGCTGCATCCCAGAGATCCTGGTATGTTGTCTATTTTTATTTTCATTGGTTTCAAAGAACTTCTTGATTTCTGCCTCAATTTTATTATTTACTCAGGAGTTGTTCAGGAACAGGTTGTTCAACTTCCATGTAGTTGTGTGGTTTTGAGTGAGTTTTCTACTCTTGAGTTCTAATCTGACTGCACTGTTGTCTGACATACTTTTTGTTATGATTTCAATTCTTTTGCATTTGCTGAGGAGTGATTTACTTCCAATTATGTGATCAGTTTTAGAGTAAGTGCCATGTGGCACCAGGAGGAATACATATTCTGTTGTTTTGGGGTGGAAATATCTGTAGGTATCTATCAGGTCTACTTGATCCAGAGCTGATTTCAATTCTTGAATATCTTTGTTAATTTTCTGTCTTGATGATCTGTCTAATATTGACAGTGGAATGTTAAACTCTTCCACTATTATTGTATGGAAGTCTAAGTCTTTTTGTAGGTTTCTAAGAACTTATTTTATGAATCTAACTGCTCCTGTATTGGGTACATATATATTCAGGATAGTTAGCTTTTCTTGTTTAATTGACCCTTTACCAATATATCTTTTTTGATCTTCGTTGGTTAAAAGTCTATTTTGTCAGAAACTATGATGGCAAACCTTGTTTTTGTCTGTTTTCTATTTTCTTGACATATTTTCCTCCATCCTTTTGTTTTCATTCTATATGTGTCTTTGCATGTGAGATAAGTGTCTTGAATGGCACACCCATGGGTTTTGACTCTTCATCCATCTTGCCACTGGGTTACTATAGTTGTGATTGGGGCAAATGTAACTGGGGCATTTAGCCCATTTATATTAAATGTTAATATTGCTATGTGTGAATTTGATTCTGACATCGTGATGCTAGTTGGTTATTTTGCAGACATGTTTATGTTTTTGTTTCACAGTGTCACTGGTCTGTGTATTTCAGTGTGTGTGTGTGTGTGTGTGTTTTGTAGTGGCTGGTAACAGTTTTTTCCTTTCCATATTTAGTATTTCCTTCACAAGCTCTTACAAGGCAGGCCTGGTGGTGATGAATTCCCTCAGCATTTGCTTGTCTGAAAAAAAAATGATTTATCCTTTATCTATGAAGTTTAGTTTGGCCAGATATGAAATTCCAGGTTGGAAAGTCTTTTCTTTAAGAATGTTGAAAATTGGCTCCTAATCTCTTCTGGCCTGTAGGGTTTCTGTGGCTTCTGTTATTAGTCTGATGGACTTCCCTTTATAGGTGACCTGGTCCTTGTCTCTAGCTGCCCTTAACATTATTTCCTTCATTTCAACCTTGGAGTATCTTGTGATTACATGTCTTGGGATTTTTCTTCTCATGGAGTATTTTACCGGAGTTCTCTGGATTTCCTGAATTTGAATATTGGCCTGTTTTTCTAGGTTGTAGAAGTTCTCCTGGATGATATCCCGAAGCATGTTTTCCAACTTGGTTCTGTTCTCCCTGATTCTTCCAGGTACCCCTATCGGTCTTAGGTTCAGTCTTTTAATATAATCACATACTTCTCAGAGGTTTTGTTGATTCCTTTTCATTATTTTTTCTCTAATCTTGTTTGACTTATTTCAGCAAGATAGTCTTCGAGCTCTGATATCTTTTCTTCTGCTTGGTCTTTTTGGCTGTTGGTACTTGTGTTTGCATTTTGAAGTTCTCGTGTTGTGTTTTTCAGCTCCATCTGATCATTTATGTTCCTCTTTAAACTGGTTATTCTGGTTAACAGCTCCTGTAACATTTTATCATGGTTCTTAAATTCTTTGTAGTGAGTTAGAACATCATCCTTTAGCTTGGCAAAGTTCGTTGTCACCCATCTTCTGAAGCTTGCTTTTGTCAATTCTTACATCTCAGCCTCAGCCCCATTCTAAGTTCAGCTGGAGACTTGTTGTGATCTTTTGGAGGAGAAGAAGCCACTCTGACTTTTTGAGCTTTCAGAATTTTTGTGTTTATTCTTTGTCATCTTCATGGGTTTATCTACCTTTGATCTTTGAGGCTGCTGACTTTTGGATGGGTTTTTATCGTGTCTTTTTCATTGACATTGTTGCTTTCTGCTTTTGTTTTCTTTTAGCAGTGAGGACCCTCTTCTATAGCACCGCTGTGGTTTGCTTGGGGTCCACTCCAGCCCCTATTCACCTGGCCCTCTCCCATCCCTGGAGATATCACCAGTGGAGGCTGCAGACCAGCAAAAAGGGCAGCTGGCTCCTTCCTCTGGGAGCTCTTTCCCAGGGGGCCTGATGTCGGCTGGAATATTCTTGTATGAGGTGTCTGGAGACTCATTTTGGGAGGTCTCACTTAGTCAGGATAAATACACAATTATCTAAGTAGATTTTACTGCCGACACTAGTCCTTTTGTGCCTTTTGTTGATGTTTTGATGTTATTTGGAAGCTCTTCTAGGATTCAGAGCATCAATCAGCGTACAGGTGATTCTAAGTTTTTAACTATGGAAATATATTCCCCCCCAAAAAATATCTTCTATATGCCTTCTTATATTTGTACAAAGGAATAGTCACTGTAAATGAAGAAATTTCTGTGACAAAAATTTTAACAAAAGAGCCTCCTAATAGTTCACTATTTCTTCACTATCTCCTTAAAGCAAATTGTCGAGAGTAGATATGTAGTATGCTTGTCTATTCCAGATAAATTGAAAGGAAGTTTAATGTAGTCTTTGTACCCAAACTTCTTTGAAGTCTTCTATTTTCAGAGAATATGGAAAACTCATATGGGCATTTGGCTCCTACCTCCAAGACAATCCTAGATATACAACATAAATAAAAAGACACTGATGGATCAAAAACCAAAATGTAAAATTATGAACTTTTGGCAAAGAAGAAAGTCATTGTTTCTCCATGTGTGTGAAAATGGGCAGTTCAGATAAGTTCATTGGACATCCTAGATGGGGAATGCTTGGGGGATCTCTTCTTTTCCCTCTTTACTAGGCAGGTCAGTGCCTCCTTAAAACTGGAAAGGTAGCCGTGATAGTCAATTTTATATATCAACTTGGCCAGGTCATCGTAACCAGTTATTTAATCAAACCAAACCTACTAGGTGTTGCTGGGAAAGTATTTTATACATGTAGTTAAGATCTACAATTATTTGACATTAACTGAAGGAGATTATCCTCAATAATGTGGGTGAGGAACATCCAATCAGTTGAAAGGTTTAAGAGGAAAACTTGAGGTTTCCCATAGAAGAAGAAATTTTGCCTCAAGATTACAGCATTAACTGCTGCCTATTTTCAGTATATCTGACTGCCTTAAGAATTTTGACTTGCCAGCCCATACAACCTCATAAGCCCACAACCACATGAGCCATTTCCTTATACTAAATGTCTCTCTGCTTGACCCTTTATATATAAAGTTTTTATATAGTTTTAACATTTTATATATACACAAAAGATTTAAAAATTCAAGTTTTATATAATCTTCTATATATGTATACAAGATAAAAACAATCCAGAAAGATTTATTAATATGCACACATACATCTAGGTAAATTATAAATTATAGTGAAATTCAAGCAAGAGTATCTAAAATACCATGACATTTCCCAAAGCTTCTAGAGAAAGCTTCTGCCCTAAGTGAGCAAGCAACCGATTGACATGAGGAATCACTTACACTGCAGGCAAAAAAACCAGTGTTACATCGTTTTCAAGTGATTAAGGAAAAATAAATAAATAAATGCCAGAATTTTATACTGGCAAACTAGTTTTAAATAAACATATAAAATTATTTTTAATAACACAAAAAGTCTCAAAAGTTTTACAACAAAAGAACCTAAGAACCTAATTGAAATTATAAATGGAGGAAATAACCAAAAAAGGATGGTGATAAATCTAAGAGGATGCTCAAACATAAATTGTGTGTAAGGGTGAGTGAATAACTTACTGAATTATGCTATTATCTAAATGTATAATAAACAAAAAATATTCAAAAGAATACGCAACTAAATAAAACAATACCAAATGATGGTTTTGGAGGTTGGAGTACTGAGGGAACAATCAGGAAATGAATATATGCCAGGCATTTTGACAGGAAGGAAATTTTCATTATGTCAAGAAAGTAACAGAGAAAAATGTTTCAAATGACCTTTATAAATGAGATGTTAAGTGAAGCGCAAAAAGTCAAACATAAAATTTGCATATGTACAGAAGAATATCGTATCTATTCATTGATTAAAATAAATGTAAATAAGTTAAATTCACTTACCAAAAGAGAAACCCTGATAATTTGTAAAAACAAGATCCAGCGTTATGTAACAACGAAGAACACATTTTGAAAGAGGACAGTGGTAGATAAAGAAAGGTTGATAGTAAAGGAATGGAAGAAGATATGCAAAGATAACCTAAGGAAAGCAAAAGTATAACTTTTAACACTAGGTGAAACAAAATTTATTTTAATGGAATTGTTTATTATTTATAATTGCTAAAACATCATAAAGGACCAATAATGTAAGAGGCCACTAAATATAAAACTTTTATAAGTAAACATTGGAGAAAATCTTTGTGATCTTGGTGGCACAATTTTCTTTGACAGGTCATAGGAATCACTAATCACCAAATTAAAAATTTAGAGTACATTAAGAACTTCTGCAATTCAGTTAAAATAATAAACAAATACTTTCAATAAAACAAATAGGCCACATCTTAAATGGACACGTCAAAAGAAAAAAATATAAGAATGGCCAGTAAGATTATGAAATATTGCCCAACATCATTAGTAATCAAGAAAATCAGCTAAAACTACAATAAGATGCTACATCAAATCCACTAAAATGGCTAAAATTAAAAAGATTGATAACACCAAATGTTAGCAATGATTAGCAGCAACCAGACTCTTACATTTATGTAAAATATCCTAATATTTTTTAAAACAGTCATTAAACAACTATTATATGACTGGGCAATTCCTCTCCTATGTATTTACACAAGAATTATTTTTAATATATAAAAAGAAGACTTTAAAAAGATGTTCATAGTCGCTTTATTCATATTGACTCTAAATGAAAAGAGCTTAAATGTCAATCAATAAGAGAATGAATAACAAAACTGTGGTGCATTCATTTAATTAATACTATCTAGCAATAAATGGAACAATTTACTAATATATACAACAATATACATGATTCTCAAAAAAGTATATTGAACAAAAGATGTAAATATAAAAATTAACATACTGCATAATATATCTTTGTGTGTCTACTACCTCAAGTGACATATTAACAACTTCAGACAGGAGAAGAACAATCTTATCAGATAGGGAAGGGTTGTTTCTGCTGACAAGAAAGGCTGAGTGGAACTTAGACTTCAGATACTGAGAAGTATCTGATTACACCAAAGCACCACATATCAATTCTTAGAGTTCCACTCTTGTCCAACAGATATCCTAAATTTAAATAAGATATTTTCAGAAGCAATCAATTCAACTTATTTTGTAATTTGGCAACCCAAAGAATCAGACTCTTTTCCTGATTCTTCGTATAATAGCATTGTGCCTTCAAGAGACAGATTCTACTAAGAGGCAACATGGATCTCTCGTCCTCTGACAATTCATTGAGGAAGAATTTTAGGCCCTACTCTAATCATTTTATTTTTCCTATAAGAGTGCTAAGTAAGTGGAAAAGGGCCTAACACACAGTCTTATATTACATGTTACGTGATAAACACTTTATTCTAAGCAACTACTAACAACTACACATAAAAATATAAGTACCTCTTTCACAACTATGGACTATGTGCTGGGGCATTGTCTTGTTCTCTGATATTTAATTCTAGGATCTATCTAGAAAGATATTTATTACTTTCAAACCCAACCAGATCAATTTAGCAATTTAGGCCTTCTCTTTTCTTGAGATCCTCTGGCCTTCCATATCTCCGTGTAATATTTAATCTATCTGTCTGTGTTCTCTACCAAAAAAAGATAACCCCTTCTAGCTGATTTAGGGATTTATTTCAAGGTAGTAAGTAGTTTAAAGGATTTCTGAAAGGACTGATGAAACATAATAGAATGTGAGTTGGTAGGAATGCACCAAAAGCCACCCCACAGAATTTGATCTTCAACTGTTGCTCTAACCCAGATCAGGAGGTTGCCTGACAAGTTGGGAAGCCACTTCTACGGTATTCTCTGCTACAATGAATCCTTTCATTAGATGAATTAAATTATATATGATTGCTAAATAGCATAAAAAGAACATAGTGTATAACTGCATTGGTTTATAAGAAAGTTTCTCAGTTTGTTCACATTTTATACTAAGTAATAACATCTGAAGGCATAGTACACTAATACAGTCTATGCAGCAAACACCAATAGTTGTCACGTTCTCCCTAAACATGATATCCATTCACCATCACCTTTCTCCTGGGCCCAGTTTGCCAAGCACCCTTGGAGGTGTTTAATATGCAGTTTGAACTGTATTAGAGTTTGAATTTCCTATTTTATTATGTCAGATTGGCCAAAACATAGGGGATATGCATTTTATTTCACCTAGAGATAGGAGAGGTTTATGGAAAGCCCAAGACCTGAAGTGAGAACAAAATTATTTGCCTTTTGATTGAACCTTACTGCATACATCTCATTCAACAAACCATTAAACTTCAATGATAGGCTTTCCAACTCTTCACTTGTCTCTGATATAATTATACAACTATAGCCATAGCTTCATTATTGGCAAGGTGTACTTGCCCTCATCTTGCCACTGAACTTGAGCATGGAATTTCTCTGGCTAATGAGAAGTTAGTGTAAATTACTTAAGCAGAGTCTCAAAATGTATTTGGGGAGTTCAGTTTGCCTTCTTCAACCCTGGTGATTCACCATGAGAAGAAAATGACCCCAGCAAGCCACTGGTCTTCTACCTGGATCACAGAATAAGATGCATGGAGATGGGCACATGCACTGGGTGATTGCTCAACCCAGAAGATTGAGCATCATAAGGAGCATACCTGAATCCAATCTGTAGTGTACAGTTGGAAGCCTAGAGTCTAGATGTTAGAGTACATCCTTGACCAGCCACAATGCAGTCACCCCATGGCCATGAGTATGAAAATCAATTGCTACTGTTTTATACCACTGATTTTTAGGGTGACTTGTTACACAGCATTACTGTAGCAATAGCTGACTGATACATATTAATATTTTAATTATAGCTTAGCCAAACTAACATATTTTAGACAAGACATGGTTGAAAGATGTTAAAACTATTATCGAAGAAATAATTAGAAAATGATAATTTTTATAATTGAAATAAAATATATATTAAGATTTTAGCACACATCTAACAATACATTTTTTTTAACCTTGCAAAAATCTTTCTTACTTTTGCAGAATATTTCTTTTTGTTGTTAGTTTAAGGCTAGTTGAAAGCGTATTCATAGAGGGGGAAAATCAAATCTAAACTAATAGAAGTAGGTCTATGGAGGAAATTCAATGTTTGCTAGAATGAATTTTATCAAAAATAGTCTAAGTAGAACTCATTAATTACATCAATTATGAAAAACATTTATGAAATACAAATATGTGTAAATTCCATGTATAAATTAAATTTCAGATATTATCTCATTTGGTCCCTATTGTAATGTTAAGAAATTCTTTTTTAATAATTATTCCTCTTTTACAGATAAGAAGACCAAAGTAAAGTTTCTTGTTGAAAATATTTATAAACAAAATTTACTTAGTAACTATTTAAATAAAATGTGCTTGTAATAAGTTAAATCAATATAATACAAATATGTAAACATTTGGGAATTGATAATATTATGTTCCCTCACCATTTTAAACCAGCTATTTGGCTGGGCATGGTGGCTCACGCCTGTAATCACAGTACTTTGGGAGGTCGAGGTGGGCAGATCACTTGAGGTCAGGAGTTTGAGACCAGCCTCGCCAACATCGTGAAACCCAGTCTCTACTAAAAATACAAAAATTAGCCCAGCATGGTGGTGTGTGTGTGCCTGTAATCCTAGCTACTCCAGAGGCTGAGGCACAAGAATCACTTGAACCTGGGAGGCGGAGGTTGAAGTGAGCTGAGATTATGTCACTGCACCCCTTCCCCGGGCGACAGATTGAGACTCCATCTGAAAATAAAAATAAAAATATAAATAAACCAGCCATTTTAGTCACTTTCCTAAAATCCAATACTCTACATGTGTCAGGGTGATAATGGGTAAAATTTCCAAGGTGATTGATCAAGTTTCCCTTAAATATTTCCTAGAAAAACACTTCAAAGAATGTAATGCTTCGCCTTTAAAATGAAGACCAAAAAATCCACCTATTGAAATTGGTTCCCTCAAAAACATGAGTGCCCCCTAATGTACAGAAAACATATTTTAAGGAAATAAATACTGTTGAAGTCCTTACTCCTCTTTATTGCAAGATGACATAAGTGATTTAAAGTTAAAAAATACATAAAATTAATTAAATTTTGAAATTTATGAGAAAGTTGTAAAACCTGAAAGGCAAATCACTACAGATAGCAAGAGCAGAGTAATAGCAAAGAAAAAAAAAGAGCAAGTTATATAGGACTAGCATATTAGGTGTGTGTGATCTAAGAACAGTGAAGTCCTTTGCCTTTGAAATGTGACTACAGCCCTGTCATGCTCTAATACTCCACAGGGCAGCAGAATGATTGGAGTGAATATTAACTCAGACAGTTCTCGGGAGTCTCTATTTAGCAACAGTTGTATGACTAGCACAAACCTAATATTGTAGAACAGGATAGAGAGTGAGACACCACATAATCTTTTGGTCATGGGGCACTGTTACATAAATGCATCTGTGTTGTTCATTTGAAGACTGCCAGCAACAGTTTATTAGATTTAAACAAAAGGGCTAAAGTCAAAACTACACAATATGCAATTGTAATAATCTTCCCTTACATTCCATTCAGGTGTGTTAGTGTGAGGCATCAATCCATCTGTTAAACTCACATTTATATTTCACAGTTTGTATTTCCTTGTAAAGAAATATATCATAATTCTTAGGATCAAAAGTTTGCAGAACTACAGATCCAGGTGAAATTCTCAGCTAAGTTATTTAGTACTGATCTGAACTAAGCAAATATCAGCTTTAGAAACAACTGTACAGTCTTCTAAGAGTGTTTGGAGATATGTCAACTAATATATATTAAACCATTAAGCCCTTAAGATAGTAATTAAAACATGGTAAGTACTGAGTATATGTCATTTTTTATTGTCAATATTATTGATCCATTTTCTTAGGCTTTTTCTGTTTTTCTCACTTCAAATTTTAGAACACTTAGTTTGAAGACACATATGTCTAATGTGCTTAGTGAAAATATGAGATGGACAGGAATGATGACAAAAATTGGGAGACATGGAATCATTGAAAAAAGAATGTCAGTATGATAGCCAGTAAGGTTTTGATGTGCTCAGAAAGTTAAGCTGTTGTACCAGTTTAACCAGTCTACAAATCAATCAGAGAACATGGCTTGTTCCTCCTGCTGCAGACATAGAAAACTATTACTGTGTTCATGTAGATCAGTGGACTTACATTCTCTAATATTTTCTAAAATTTCCTACACTGTACATCCTTATCAGTTCAGGCTGCTGTAACAAAATACCATAGCCTGGATGCGTTATACACAACAGAAATTCATTTCTCACAGTTCTGGAGGCTGGAAGTCTAAGATCAGGGAGCCAGCATGGTTAGTGCCCTCTCTGGATTGCAAACTGTGTACCTATTACATCTTTCCACGGTGGAAAGAGGTGGGAAAGAGAACTAGCCACCTTGCTGGTCTCTTCTTATGAGGGCACTCTCCTGACCTAATTACCTCTAAAAAGCCGTCACATTAGTAGGAGGTTTTATCATGCAAATTTTGGGGGAACACGGTCTATTGCACAGCTTAAAATCACATGTATAGGAAATATAATCTAAGGACCGGGAGCGGTGGCTCACGCCTGTAATCCCAGCACTTTGAGAAGCCGAGGCAGGCAGATCACAAGGTCAGCAAATCGAGACCATCCTGGTTAACACAGTGAAATCCCGACTGTAGTAAAAATACAAAAAATTAGCCGGGCATGGTGGTGGGTGCCTGTAGTTCGAGCTACTCGGGAGGCTGAGGCAGGAGAATGGTGTGAATCCAGGAGGCGGAGCTTGCAGTGAGCCGAGATGGCGTCATGGCACTCCAGCCTGGGTGACACAATGAGACTTCGTCTCAAAATAAATAAATAAATAAATAAATAAATAAATAAATAAATAAATAAAATATAATTTAAAAACATTCATTAGAATAGTTCAAAGTCACATATTATTGATGCAAAAATCATATATTACATTGATTCAAAATTATCAGTATAACACATAACCAAAAGGAAAGAAACATGATTTATTGCAAAATAATTAGTTGTTATAAAAGACCTTATGAAGTCATTACATTCCTGCACCTTCTTAAGGTAAGTGTGAACATAAGAGAAGGAGCTTAATATAACTAGTTAAGGAAAATAAAAAAAGAGAGGTGTGTCCAGATACTAAAATAAAAACTGTATTAAGCTAATTAATAGTTGTCAGTAAGATAGCTAATAACAGTAATAAATAACAGTACAGACCAGTATTGTCTAATATGATAACCCCTAGCCTGATGTGATTATGGAACATTTAAAATGTGGTCAGTGCTACTGAAAATTGAATTTTTAATATTATTTAATTTTAGTAAAGTTAGATTTATATTAAAAACTAAGAAAATGTACAATATCTCAGTAGTGTTTACACTGATTAATTATAGGTTTGGATTGCAATTAGGAGATGCACTGTGTTAAATATAGTACATAATTAAAATTATTTTTCCTACTTTATTCTACTTTTTGTAATGTGGCGACTAAAACATTTCAAATGATAAATGTGACTTATATTTGTATCTCCATAACACAATGTTGCTCTTGTCAAAGTGAGTGCTAGACCTCTGAGCACAGTAGCAGGATAAAATTGATTAATGATAAATTATCTCTCTAATTTGTTTCAATATGTGATTTTTATAACTGAGATACATTATTTCAATATGTGATTTCTGCAACCTAGGTTTGTGCATGTTACAAAATTGCATACTTATGTGTGTGCATATACATATACATATAATTTTAAAACAATCGTTATTCATGAAATTCAGTGAGAATTCTCAATTTTATGTGTTCTACTGAAGTCGCTTAAAGTGTGTTAAAAGGAATCTCATGTTTTGTGTGCTACACAGACCCATCAGTAACTTACTTTTGCCAGAACTAAACTGTAACCCTGACAGCCTTTCAACCAAATATGTTCTTGGAAATTCCAGAGCAATTTGACTTTCTTCTTTCCAAAGAAATGTATGTAAGTCTTAATAGCATCAAACACCTTGCATAATTAGATTGATTAAAGTGTACTTTGCACCCTGAAAACATTGATTTTTAGCTCAATTAAATTTTTCAGAAAATTTTGGCTAACAGTGTTCTTCCTCTCTTTCAAATAAATTAATTACCCAGTCCAGCTTTGTAAATTAAACCAAAATTTAAAAAAAGTAATCATCTTCTCATTTTAGCAGCCATTCAAAGAAAAGCAATCTACTTGGATTTATCTAACTTCTGCAAAAATAAGAGCTGTAAAAATGTTTGATGCTCAAGCTACTTTTAAATAACATATGTTTGCTTAAATATCTCATGACAATTCTTGTTACTATACGATTGATCTTATTTTCTAGCAGCTTATAAAGGATATTATTTAACTGTACAAATATATAAAGATATCTGAAAGATATATCATATCATTTTGTGATATTTGAATTATGATACTTAATTTTTCATTTAATGAATCAAAATTTTTAAAAAAAATTTATATAATAAAAAATTAAATATACATTAAAAACTCATCTAAATTCCAATTTCAAATGAATGCAATTACCATTGCATAATTTATTTTTTGTTGCTGACACTGTAATATGCTTTGGCTGTGTCCCCACCCAAATCTCATCTTGAATTGTAGTTACCATAATCCCCATGTGTTGTAGGAGGGACCCAGTGGGAAGTAACTGGATCATGGAGGTGGATCTAGGAAGATATGGGGAAATTTGGAACTTCCTAGAGATTTGTTGAATGACTTTGATCAAAATACTGATAGTGATATGGACAATGAAGTTCCAGCTGAGGTGGTCTCACATGGAGTTGATGAACTTGTTGGGAACTAAAGCATAAGTGATTCTTGCTATACTTTATCATAGAGACTGGCAGCATTTTGCACCTGTCCTAGAGATCTGTGGAACTTTGAATTTGAGAGAGATGATTTAGGGTATCTGGTAGAAAAAATTTATAAGTTGCAAAGCATTCAAAACTAAGCAGAGCATAAAAATTTGGAAAATTTGCAGCCTGATGATGCAATAGAAAAGAAAAACCCATTTTCTGGGGAGAAATACAAGCCTACTGCAGAAATTTGCATAAGTAACATGGAGCTGAATGTTACCCACCAAGACAATGGGAAAAATGTCTCCAGGACATGTCAAAGACCTTTGTGGCAGCCTCTCCCATCACAGACCTGGAGGTCTAGGAGAAAAAAATGGTTTCATGGGCTGGTCCCAGAGCCCCCAGTGCTGTGTGCAGCCTAGGGATTTGGTGACCTACATCTCAGCTGCTCCATCCATGGCTAAGAGGGACCAAGATACAGTTCAGGCCATGGCTTCAGAGGGTGCAAGTCCAAAGCCTTGGCAGCTTCCAGGTGGTGTTGAGCCTGCAGGTGCACAGAAGTCAAGAATTGAGCTTTGGAAACCTCCACCTAGATTTCAGAAGATGTGTGGAAACACCTTAGTGTCCAGGCAGAAGTTTGCTGCAGGATGGAGCCCTCATGGAGAACTTTTGCTAGGGCAGTGCAGAAGGGAAATGTGGGGTTGGAGCCCCCACACAGAGTCCCCACTGGGGCACTGCCTAGTGGGGCTGTGAGAAGAGGGCCACCATCCTCCAGACCCCAGAATGGTAGAACCACTGACAGCTTGCACCGTGCAACTGAAAAAGCCTCAGACACTCAACACCAGCCTCTACAAGCAGACAGAGGGGTCTGTAACCCACAAATCCACAGGGGCAGAACTTGCCAAAACCACAGAAGCCCACATCTTGCATCAGCATGCCCTGGATATGAGACATGGAGTCAAAGTAGATCATTTTGGAAACTTAAGGTTTAATGACTGTCCTATTGGATTTTGAACTTCATGGGGCCTATAGCCCATTTGTTTTGGCCAATTTCTCCCATTTGGAATGGCTGTATTTACCCAATGCCTGTAACCCCATTGTATCTAGGAAATAAGTAACTTGCTTTTGACTTTACAGGCCCATAGGCAGAAGGGACTTGCTTGTCTCAGGTGAGACTTTGGACTTGGACTTTTGAGTTAATGCTGGAATGAGTTAAGACTTTGGGGGACTGTTGGAAGGGCATTATTGCATTTTGAAATGTGAGGATATGAGATTTGGGAGGGGCCTGGGACAGAATAATATGGTTTGACTGTGTCCCCACCCAAATCTTATCTTGAATTAGTTTCCATAATCCCCACGTATCATGAGAAGGACCCAGTGGGAGGTAATTGAAACATGGGGTTGGTTACCTCTATGCTGTTCTCATGACAGTGAATGAGTTGTCATGAGATCTGGTGGTTTTATAAGGGGCTTTTCCCTCCCTTTACTGCACACTTGTTGCTGCCATCATGTGAAGAAACGACATGTTTGCTTCCCCTTCCACCATGATTGTAAGCCCTGAAGAACTGGGAGTCAATTAAACCTCTTTCCTTTATAAATTACCCAGGCTCAAGTGTTTCTTCATAATGGCCCGAGAATGTACTAATACACCGAATGCAACATTCATTGATTTTGAATTATTCCTTTAGCATCCCTAATGCTTACATATCGCCACTTAATAATGCAGTGAATTACTAAAGTACCTAGTGCTATTGAAGTTGACTCTAAATTCACTTTGTAGAACCATCATTGCTGATATCCAAATCTTTGAAAGTGAATATGTTTTTCCATATTTTTAAGGGATTTGAAAATTGACAATCTCTTTGTATCTATTCTCAGTACTTTTGAAAGTAACAATTTTTTCATGTGTTTTAGTCTTTATGAACCTTACTTATAAGCAGCATTGAATTATTTTCATACAGGATACTTTCATCTGTTGTATGAAAGTGTGCTTGGATGCAGTTCATTGTACATTTTCATACAACAAGTGTCAATGATCTTTGACATTTTTCACAATTTCATCAAGCCTTCTTAATACAATATCATTGCTTAGTGAAATACAAATTTTTTATTTGAATTTCTTTCTGACATAAAATAGCAATGTTTCATACAGCTGGTAATATTAATATTCTTTAATATTTTGGCTTTATATTATAATGCATTGTGCTATTCGGTAAGAAATAATAAGACTTTTATTTCTCCAATTAGGACACATTTAAAACAGCTTGGTGACAGTAACACA
Organism: Mandrillus leucophaeus; assembly: GCF_000951045.1. Taxonomy (NCBI): domain Eukaryota; kingdom Metazoa; phylum Chordata; class Mammalia; order Primates; family Cercopithecidae; genus Mandrillus; species Mandrillus leucophaeus. Next base: position 701,785 of record NW_012103832.1, read on the forward strand.
GTTTTCAAACTTTTCTCATAAATTTCAGAAACATTATACTATATCCTTGCTAATTTAATCAGTGTGCTCCTTAGAAAAATTTACATTCAATCTCGTAGTTTTATTGTTTCATTTAAACATCTTTTGCTCTGTGGTGTCTCATGCTTATAATCCTAGCACTGTGGGAGGCTGAGGCGGGAGGATCAGTTGAGACCAGAAGTTCAAGATCAGCCTGGTGAAACCTCCTCTCCACAAAATATAAAAAAAATCTGACTGTGATAGTGTGCAACTGTAGTGCAGCTACTCAGGAGACTGAGGTGGCAGATGGCTTGAGTCCAGGAGGTGGAGGCTGCACTGAGCCATGACCATGCCACTGGATTCCAGCTGGGGTGACAGAGTGAGATCCTGTCTCAAAATTAAAAGTGTTGGTAGACTAGTCATATGATAAATGGTTCAATTATTAGATAAGCTATAAAACAGTGTTAAATAACCAGCTAAATATAATTGATACATTTTCTTTGTATTCAACATTTTAAAATAAGATTTTAAAATTTATATTTAAAATTTTCTTAAATATAATATTATGAATGCAAACATACACAGGTATGTTACATTGATAACTCAAATATCACTAGCGACTTTGACATTGTAACATCATTTTCGAAAATAAGGAACAACTTTTGGTAAAAGTTGAGCAAAACAGTGGAAAACGTTCCCTTGATTTATAGACTAATTCCAGGAAAATTCAGTGCATATTACAACCACTGAAAATATTTAAACTTATACGTATAATGGAGTTAGATTCTAGGCTCAGATGATTTTAAATGGCAATGAGGGACATTCAACATTTGTGCACATGGGCGAATTTTGTTTGTATTGCAGGACAGCTCCATGGTTTATTAGATGTCTAATATTCTTGGTCTTCATCTACTAATGCAGAAACATCCCCTAATATTTTAACAATAATCAAAGAAATGCCTCCAATACATTTCTAAATGACCTGAGGGGTTGTGACTCTGTCATCAAGGAGAGCACTGACTCAGATATAAAACAGTGAATTCTGTTATCCATGGGAAAACCATTGCAGACTCATGCCACAGTTGCCTCTCATCTGCTATCCAGTGTCCTTTTATGTTAAATCAATAATCTTAGCTATATCATAATCTCCTTCATAAAAGCAGCTATTATTAAAAACTTAACCTTTGCAAGAGACTTTTGGGCTCATCACAGAAAGATAATATTAGGGGGCTTTTTAGCAAGTTCACAAGAATTAATGATTTTTTTTTGTATTTCTGACACGAACTTTCTGTTTCTGTACTGTTAGACACATAGTTTTACATTAAACATATAAGATACAGATTCATCTTAACATATTTTATATAAATACAGTCATTTAGTAAATGTTGTAGTGACCACAATATATATTTTAAATGAAAAAATAACATAGCTTTGCCCTTTGAAACACAATTGAGAGTAATCATTGACTTGCTTTTGCATACAGTATTTGTGTCTTTGTTGCAAATGAGGGAAGGACTTAGTGTACGTTTAATATTATCAAAATATTAAAATACACATTTAATCCTTACAACAATCCCAAGAAGCTACTAAAGATGAAGAAATAAATCTCAGATTAAATGACATTGTCAAAGTCATAATGAAGGTCGAGTTTGGTTAAGCCTCTCTACTCTACCACCCCACCTTCCATTTCAGCTTATATGTGCATGGAGTGTTCCAAACTTTTCCTTTCAAAAGGCCCCCTTGTTAGTGATAAATATGTATTGTAATGACTTAGTGTTCCTTTCTCCCAGAATATCAGAATAATTTTGGAAATGTGTTTTAAGGCATCTAGTTTTTGTTTGTTTGTTTTGATACTTTGCTCCCTTGTTGTCGTTATACTCAACTTATTCTGTTCACTTTTAAGGCTATTGAAGCATCCTGCTATTTTTAATCATGTGCTGTTCAATATACTGAGCATTTTGATTATTGAATAAGTGTTAAATGCATATTTCTCCTAAAATATGTTTGCTATAGTCTGTAGACTAGTAACATGGATTTTGGAAATAAACAAGCCAATGCTACTGTGTTTCATATTTATACTGAAAGTACTGAATTTCCTTAAACTGAAAAATTTAAAAGTTATACTTGTATGTGAGGATTTTAAGAATATTGCTAGTTTTATAATTAGAACTGTGAGAAAATCCATTTCAGAAACCTCATCAGAACTATCAGTGTGAATAAAGCTATTTAGTTCTTTTTAGACTCTTACTCCTCAGTATTTTTATTTTTCTAAGATGCTTTCTATATTCACAATTTCTTTGGAATACCCATAAATCATCTATTCCACTAATATTAGTCTCGCTGAAAAGCAGTATTCATGATGGGATGATTGGAAAGCAATTTATCATCTCCCTATGGTCACTCAGGCTTTTATCCCAGTCTTACTTGTATCTGCATTTCTTCTCACTTTTAAAGAGACAGATTCAGCCCAGCCAGGCTATTCATTAGTCTTTGATATAAACTTAGGTTTTTAAGCACTTGTTCCTGTGAAGACTTACATAGTTTCTCTTGCGGTTTTACGTTGTTAATTGGGACAGTCAGCTATTCTTCTCACAGCTTCATTTCCAATTGAATTTCCCACCATAGAGTAATTTTCCAGCATTGGAAAATAATAAGCACATTCTCTCTTTGATTCTGCTGTCAGTTCCCTGGTACCTGAAATACTCCACATTATTTTCCTAGGCAATTTTTTTTCCTTTAAAAAACTAGACCTAGCCAGGTACAATGGTTCATGCTTGTAATCCAAGAAATTTGGGAGGTGGAGACTGGAGGATCACTTGAGTCAGGTAGTTTGAGACCAGCCTGGCAACAAGGTGAGACCCCTGTCTCTACAAAAATAAAAAATAAAAAAATAGCCAGGTGTGGAAGCACACACCTGTAGTTTCAGCTACACAGGAGGCTGATGCAGGAGGATTGCTTGAGCTCAGGAGATCAAGACAGCAGTGAGCCAAGATTGAGCCACTGCACTCCAGTCTGCAACAGAGTGAGACCCTGTTTCAGTAAAAAAGAAAACGGGAACTAGACTCATGGGCAGTGGGGCAAGGTGAAGGAGAAAGTGAAATGTTTTCTTCCTAGGCACGCTGGGCTAAATATCTATTGTCTGAATGAGTTTAAGATTGTCTGCCAAACATCTGGTTATCTTCATTATCATCCTCTCTCTTTTTGTGTTTTCTTCTTCACAAACAATACTTCCTAGTATCACAAACCCACAGTATAAATAAATGTACAAATATTAAATGGGAAAGATGCATAAAAGTGTCCCTCTTCTTTATTCTTATTATTGATATGTTCTAAATTTCTACTTATATATGTAAACATTATAGGAACAAATCATTGCTTTTTATCGATTCTTCACATCCACAAGTTTCTTTCACTCATGGATGCCCCCATAAATGTTTGATCTTTATTAAGAAATTAATTTGTAGGACCACTACTGATAAAACTTGAAAACAGCTGATATTAGTTTCCACCTTAAAATAAATACTTATAAATTTAATGTTGTTAATATATTTTGTTTTACAGGATGCTGTGGTGAAAAAAGAAAAATGATAAGTATAAATTGTAGGAAAAAAGTAATCCCTATAATTGTTAGAGATGAGAGAATTAATTAATTTGGAAGTGAAATTGCACTGCCTTATTTTGACCAAAATGGAAAGAAAATAGCATAGTTGAAAAGGAGAGAATAAGAAGAAAATCAGATCTCTGACTTTAGAAATGAAGTACACTATCCAGTTCTCTAAGGATATGGATTCTCATGCAATTAAGATATATAGTGGAGACCAAAAACAAATTTTGAGAATTAAAATGATATTTTAAATGAAAATCTAATGTAAAGAAACTAAAATAAAGAATCTAGAAATAACAAGTTATGCATATTGTACAAAAGAAAGTAATTCTTTAAAAAGATATAAAACAACTTCAAATGTTAATTCACTTTATATTTATAAACATGTATATTGGTATACTTGTTTTCATATAATTGAACATGACCTAAAACAATTTTAAAACAGTTTATGCTGTAAACAAATAGCTGCTCATAAGATAATCCTCATAGGAAAACAAACATTCTAGAATGGAGCCTCCTTAAAAATACATTTAATAAAATCATTTCCAATTTCTATATTCAAGTTCCCTGTAGTTTTCATTAATTTCTATGGAGCAGAAACACATTTGCTTGTAAATGTATGCCTTATTACAATGACTTATAGTGTAAAGTGCTTAAACAAGCAAACATATATGACATATTTGAAATGTTCAATCTCACTAAAAAAGTTTTAAAATTCAATTTTATTAAGAATAGTTATAAAGATTTACATGTTTACTATCAGAAATAAACAAATACATGTGCATTAAAACAATGGGGCTGAAGCAGAGGAGCAAGATGGTTGAACATATGCCTCCACTGACCATTCCCTCTGCAGAAACACCAATTTTAACAACTATCTACACACCAAAAAAACACCTTTATAAGAACCCAAAATCAGGTGATCCCTCAGTATCTATTTTTAACTTTATATATTTAAAAGGAGGCACTGCAAAAGTAGGAAGACAGTCTTGAATCGCCAACACCACCCTTTCCCCCATCATGTGGTAGCAGCAGGTGGTGCAGACAGAGAATTTGTGTGTTTGGGTGAGGGAGAGCACAGCAATTATTAAACATAACCCCATTGGCCTGAGAACCACACCTCCATCTCTCACAGCAGCTGCAAGAAGCCACACCCATGAAGAATCTGAGCTCAGACACATCTAACCCTGCCCCCACCTGGCGGACTTTCTCTACCCATCCTGGTAGCCAATGACAAAAGACATAATCTCTTGGGAGTTCTATGGCTCTTCCCAATGCTTGAGAAACCAAAATACCTATCCAAATGACCTTAGGGCAAGCTTGTATCTGCACTATACTACTGCAGCTGATGCTCTCTTGAAAGCACCACCTCCTGACTGGAAGCTAACCAACTCAAGCCATTACAACAATTCATAAAATAATGACCCTGCTCCAAGAAAGGAGAAAACAATGACTAATTCTACCACCTCTAATATCCTGACTAACCAGAGGTTCTGAGTCTGTCCACATGACTTCACTGCCTGCACAACTAGCATTTGAGAAAACCAGCATATTAAACAAAACTAAAACCAAGGACCTTCACAGAGTCCAGATCACTCCACTGCTACCTCCACTGCAGAAGGACACTGGAGCCACAGCTGAGAGACCTGAAGAAAAATCACATCACAGGACACTTTGTAGACACTCTCCAGTTCCAGCCCAGAGCCTGATGGCTCCAATGGGTGTCTAGACTCAGAAGAGCAATAAAAATCACTGCAGTCTAGCTCTCAGGAAGCCCCATCTCTAGGGGAAGGAGGAGAGCATCACCTCAAGGGATCACCCTTTGGAACAAAAGAATCTGAATCCTAGATCTTTCCTCTGACATAGTCTGCTCAAATGTGAAGAAACCGAAAAACAATTCTGGTAATATAACAAACCAAGATTCTTTAACATCTCCAAAAGATCACGCTAGGTAACCAGCAATAGGTCCAAACCAAAAAGAAATCTCTGATTTGCCAGAAAAAAAAAAGAATTCAGAAGGTTGATTACTGAACTACTTAAGGAGGTACCAGAGAAAGGTGAAAACCAAGTTAAAGGAATTTTAAAAATAATACAGGATATAGATGAAAAAAATCTCCAGAGAAATAGATATCATAAATTAAACATAATCACAACTTCTGGAAATGAAAGACACACTAAGAGACATGCAAAATATATTGGAAATTTTCAATAATAGAATCAAACAAATAAAAGAAAGAACTTCAGAGCTTTAGAAATAACCCAGTCCAATGAAGACAAAGAAACAAAGAATTTTTAAAAATGAGCAAAGTCTCCAATAGTTGTGATTATGTTAAATGACCAAACCTAAGAATAATTGGTGTTCCTGAAGTAAAAGAGAAATCTAAAAGTTTGGAAAACTTATTTGAGAAAATAATCAAGGAAAACTTTCCTGGCCTTGCTAGAGACCTAGACATCCAAATACAAGAAAGTCAAAGAACACCTGGGAAATTCATTGCAAAAAGAACATTGCCTAGGCACATAGTCATCAGCTTATCTAAAGTCAACATAAAGAATCTTAAGAGACGTGAAGCAAAAGCATCAAGTAACCTATAAAGGAAAATCTATCAGATTAAGAGCAGTTTTCTCACCAGAAACCCTACAAGCTAGAAGGAATTGGGTCCTATCTTTAGCCCTCTTAAACAAAACAATTATCAGCTAAGAATTTTGTATCTAGCTTCCTTAAACAAGGCAATTATCAGCCAAAAATTCTGTATCCAGCAAAACTATGCTTGTACATGAAGAGATAAAGTCCTTTTCAGATAAACAAACACTGAGATAATTCTCCACTACCAAGCCAGCACTAGAGGCACTTCTAAAAGGAGTTCTAAATCTTGAAACAAAACCTCTAAATACACCAGAAGAGAACCTCCTTAAAGCATAAATCTCACAGGGTCTATAAAACAATAACACTAATGAAGAAAAAAAACAAGGTCTTCCCGCAACAACTAGCAGGATGAATAAATAGTACCTCACATCTCAATACTAACATTGAATGTAAACGAGCTAAATGCTCCACTTAAAAGATACAGAATGGAAGATTGGATAAGAATTCACCAAACAAGTATCTGCTGTCTTTAAGAGATTCACTTAACACATAAGGACCCACATAAACTGAACGTTAAAAGGTGGCAAAAGATATTCCATGCAAATGGACACCAAAAATGAGTTGTTTTAAGGCAACAACAGTTAAAAAAGACAAAGAGGAACATTATGTAATGAATGATAAAAGGACTAGTACAACAGGAAAATATCACAGTCCTAAATATATATTCTAACTCTGGAGCTTCCAAATTTATAAAACAATTAATATTAGATATAAGAAATTAGTTAGACAGCAACACAATATTAGTGGAGAACTTCAATACCCCATTGACAGCACTAGACAATCATCAGGACAGAAAGTCAACAAAGAAACAATGGACTTAAACTACACCCTAGAAAAGAATGGGCATAACAGACATTTACGGAACATTCTACTTAACAACTGCAGAATATACATTACATTCATCAGCACATGGAACATTCTCCAAGATAGATCATATGATAGGCCACAAGACAAGTCTCAATAAGTTTAAGAAACTCAAAATTATCTTAAGTATTCTCTCAGACAACAGTGGAATAATATTGTAAATCAATTCCAAATGGAATCCTCAAAAGTATGCAAATATGTAGAATTAAATAATCCACTCCTGAAAGATTGTTGGTCAATAATGAAATCAAGATGGAAATTAAAAAAATATTTGAACCGAATGACAATAGTAACACAACCTATCAAAAACTCTGGGATACAGTAAAAGCAGTGCTAAAAGGAAAGTTCATAGCATTAATTGCTTGTATCAAAAAGTCTGAAACAGCACAAATAGGCAATTAAGGTCCCATCTGAAGGAACTAGAGAAATAGAAACAAACCCAACAGAAGAAAAGAAATAACAAAGATCAGAGAAGGACTGAATTAAATGCAAACAAAAAACACAAAAGATATATGAAACAAAATGCTGATTCTTTGAAAAGATAGATTAAACTGATAAACCATTAGTGACGTTAACCCAGAAAAGAAGACAGAAGATTCAGATAAGCACAATTAGAAATGAAATGAAAGATACTACAACCAATACCACAGAAATACAAAAGATCATTCAAGGATACTATGAGCCCCTTTATATGCACAAACTAAAAAACCTAGAGGAGATGACTAAATTCCTGAAAATAGACAACCCTCCTAGATTAAATCAGAAAGAAATAGAAACTCTGAACAGACCAATAACAAGCAGTGAGTTTGAAGTGGTAATAAAATAATTTCCAACCAAAAAATGTCCAAGACCAGATGGATTCACAACTGAATTATATCAGACATTCAAAGAAGAATTGGTACCAATCTTATTGAAAGTATTAGATAACATTCCATAAGATAGAGAAAGAGGAAATTTTAACTAAATTATTCTATGAAGCCAGCACCACCCTAATATCAAAACCAGGAAAGCACTTAACAAAAAAAGGAAACTACAGACCAATATCCCTGATGAATGTAGATACAAAAACCTTCAACAAAATACTAGCTGAGTCCGACAACATATCCAAAAGATAAGCCACCATGATCAAGTGAGTTTCATGCTACAGATGTAAGGATAGCTTAACATATGCAAGTCAATAAATGTGATACACCACATAAACAATTTAAAATAAAAATCTTGTGATTATCTCAATAAATGCAGAAAAAGCATTTGACAAAATCCAGCATCACTTTATGATTAAAATCCCCAATAAAATCTACCTAGAAGGGGCATAGTTTAAGGTAATAATAGCTATCTATGAAAAACCCACAGCCAACATTATACTGAAGGGGAAAGGTTGAAAGAATTCCCCCTGAGAACTGAAACAAGACAAGGATGCCCAATGTCACCACTTCTTTTCAACATAGTACTGGAAGCAATAACCAGACCAATAAGACGAGAAAAAAGAAAGGTCATACAAATCGGTAAAGAAGAAGACAAACTATTGCTGTTTACCCATGACATGAGTGTATACCTAGAAAACCCCAAATACTCATCAAAAAAGCTCCTAGACCTGGTAAATGAATTCAGTAAAGTTTCAGGATACAAAATCAGTCTACACAGATCAGTAGCACTGCTGTACACCAACAGTGAGCAAGCCGAGAATCAAATCAAGAACCTGACAACTTTTACAATAGTGGCAAAAATGAAATAAAATAAGTAAAATAAAATAAAATACTTGGGAATGCCCTTAACCAGGGAGGTGAATGACTTTTACAAGGAAAACTATAAAACGCTACTGAAATAAATCATAGATGACACAAGCAAATGGAAACACATTTCATGCTCATGGATGGGTAGAATCAATATTGTAAAAATGACCGTACTGCCAAAAGCAATCTACAAATTTAACTCGATTTTCTCCAAATTGTCACCATCATTCTTCACAGAACTAGAAAAAAAATCCTAAAATTCATATGGAACCAAAAAAGAGCCTACATAGCCGAAGCAAGACTAAGCAAAAAGGACACATCTCAAGGCATCACATTTCCTGACTTCAAACTATAATATAAAGCTATAGACACCAAAACAGCATGGCACTGGTATAAAAATAGGCACATAGACCAATGGAACAGACTAGAGAACCCAGAAATAAACCCAAATATATACACGCAAGTGATGTTCAACAAAGCAAACAAAAACATAAAATGGGGAAAGGACACCCTATTCAACAAATAGTACTGGGATAATTGGCAAGCCGCATGGGGAAGCATGAAACTGGATCCTTACCTCTCTCCTTATAGTAAAATCAACTCAATATGGATCAAACACTTAAACCTAAGACCTGATACCACAAAAATTCTGGAAGATAACATCAGAAAAATTTCTGTAGACATTGGTTTAGGCAGAAACTTCATGACCAAGAACTGAAAAGCAAATGCAACAAAAATAAAGATAAATAGATGGGACTTAATTAAACTAAAAAACTTCTACACCACAAAATAAATAGTTAGCAGAGTAAACAGACAGCCCACAGAGTGGGAGAAAATATTTACAAACTATGCGTTCAACAAAGGACTAATATCCAGAATCTATAAGGAACCCAAACAAATCAGCAAGACGAAAACAAATAATCCCATCAAAAACGGGACTAAGGACATGAATAGGCAATTCTCAAAAGAAGATGTATAAATGATCAACAAACACATTAAAAATGCTCAACATCACTAATGATCGGGGAAATGCAAATCAAAACCACAATGTGATGCGACCTTACTTCCGCAAGAATGGCCATAATCAAAAAATCATAAAACAATAGATGTTGGTGTGGATGTGGTGAAAAGGTAACACTTTTACACTGTTGGTTGGAATGTAAAGTAGTACAACCATTATAGAAAACATTGTGGAAATTCCTTAAGGAACTAAAAGTAGATCTGCCATTTGATCCTGAAATTCCACTACTAAGTATCTACCCAGAGGAAAATAAGTCATCATATGAAAAAGACACTTGCACACATGTTTATAGCAGCATAATTTGCAATTGCAAAAATATGAAACCAGCCCAAATGCCCATCAATCAACATATGGATAAAGAAAATGTGGTGTATATATATATATACACCATGGAATGCTATTCACCCATGAAAAGGAATGAAGTAATGGTATTTGCAGGAACCTGGGTGGAGCTGGAGACCGTTATTCTGAGTGAAGTAACTCCAGAATGGAAAACCAAACATTGTATAAGTGGGAGCTAAGCTATGGGATGCAAAGGCATAAGAATGATACAATGGACTTTGGGGACTCAGAGGGAAGGGTGGGAGGGGAGTGAGGGATAAAAGACTATACATTGGGTACAGTGTACACTGCTTGGGTGATGGATGCACTGAAATTTTAGAAAGCACCACTAAAGAACTTATCCATGTAAGCAAACACCACCTGTTCCCCAAAAACCTATTGAGATAAAAAAAGATCAGAGCAGAATTAAATAAATTTGAATGATGAAAATAATGCAAAAGACCAATGAAACAAAAAGATGGGTTATGTTTAAAGATAAACACAATGAACATACCTTTAGTCAGACTATGAGAAAAGGAGAAAAGACACAAATATATCAGATTTGAATAGGTATACATTACAATCCATACCACAGAGTTTTAAAGGATCGTTAGTGTCTACTATGAGCAACTATATGCCAATAAATTGGAACATCTAGAATAAATATATAAATTCTTAGACACATACAACCTACCAAGATTAAACTATGAAGAAAGCCAAAGACTGAACAGACCAATAATAAGTAACGAGAATGAAGCAGCAATAAAAAATTCTTCCAGCAACAAAAAACCCAAGACATGATGCCTTCACTGCTGAATTTTACCAAACATTTAAAGAAGAGCTAATAACAGTTGTACTCAAACTATTCCAAAAATTAAAAGAGGAATCACTTCAAAACTTACTCTATGAGGCAAGATTTACCCTAATAACAGAAGCAAACAAAGATACATCAGAGAAAGGAAACTAAAGGCCAATATCCCTGTTGAAAATTGATGCAAACATCCTCAAGAAAATACTAGCAAACCAAGTTCAACAATTGTGTTTAAGTGGGATTTATCCCTGGTATTCAAAAACAATTCAACATATGCCCCTTTACTATCTAAACCCAATAAACTGGGTATAAAAAGCCATGCCTCAACATAAGAAAAGTCATCTACAAGAGACCCACAGCTAGTATTGTACTGAATGGGGAAAAACTGAAAGCCTTTCCTTTAAAATCTGGAATACAAAAAGAATGCCATCTTTCACCACTGTTATTCGATGTAGTACCAGAAGTCTTAACTACAGCAATCAGAAAGAAGAAATAAATAAAGTCAATGCAAATTGGAAAGGAAAAAGTCAAATCATCCTTTTTTACTGATGCTATGACCTCATGTTTGTACAAAACTAAATACCCCACCAAAACACTATTGAAATTGATTAACGAATTCAGTAAATTTGCAGGATTGAACATCAATCCACAAAAATCAATAGCATTTCTATGTACCAACAGCAAACAATTTGAAAAATAAATCAAGAAAGGAATCCCATTTACAATAGCTACAAATAAAATACTTAGAAATTAACCAAAGAAGTTAAAGATGTCTACAATGAAAACTATAAAACTTTGATGCAAGAAATTGAAGAGGACACAAAAATCAAAAAATATTCCATGCTCATGGATTGGAAGAATAAATAATTGCTAAAATGACCATATTACCCAAGGCAACCTATAGTTTCAGTGCAATGTCTATCAAGTTACCTATGATATTCTTCACAGAAATAGAAAAAATGATTCTTAAAATGTATATGGAACCACAAAAAACAGAATAACAAAAGCTATCCTGAACAAAAAGAACAAAACTGAAGAAATCACATTGTCTAACTTCAAATTACACTGCAGAGCTATAGTGATCAAAACAACATGGTACTAGCATAAAAACAGACACGTAGATGAATGGAACAGATTAGATAACACTGAAATAAATCCATCCATCTATAGGATACTCATTCTCAACAAAGATGCCGAGAACATACATTGGGGAAAGGACAGTCTCTTCAATAAATGGTGCTGGGATAACTGGATATTATAGCAGAGGAATAAAACTTGACTCTCTCACCATGTACAAAAATCAAATAAAAATGGATTAAACACTTATATCTAGGACCTCACCCTGTGAAACTATTAAAAGAAAACATCAGGGAATCTCTCCAGAATATTGAATGGGGCTGGAATTTCTTGAGTAATACTTCACCAGCACAGATAACCAAAGCAAAAAGGGACACATTGGATGACATCAAGTTAAAAAGCTTCTACATAGCAAAGGAAACAATCAACAAAGTGAAGAGATAACCTACAGAATGACAGAAAATATTTTCAAACAACCCATCTGTCAAGGGATTAATAACTAGAATATATAAAGAGCTCAGACAGCTCTATAGAAAAAAATCTAATAATCCAATTTAAAAATGGGCAAAAGGTCTGAATAGACATTTTTCAAAAGAAGACATACAAATGATGGATATATGAAAAGGTGCTCAACATCATTGATCATCAGATAAATGCAAATGAAAACAATGGGGTATTATCTTACTCCATTAGAATGACCTTTATCAAAAAGAAAAGCAATAACAAATGCTGGCAGGAGGTACAGAAAAGCAAATCCTGGTACACTGTTGGAGGGAATGTAAATTAGTACAATCACTAAGTAGAACATTTTGGAGGTTCCTCAAAAAACTAAAATTAGAACTACTGTATGATCCAGCAATCTCACTGCTAGATATATACCCAAAAGAAATGAAATCAGTGTATCAAAGAGATATCTGCACTCCCACATTCACTGCAACACTATTCACAATAGCCAAGGTTTGAAAGCAACCTGGATGTTCATTAGCAGATGAATGGATAAAGAAAATGTGGTACATGTATAGAATGGAGTACTTTTCACCCATTAAAAAAATGAGACCTTGTCATTTGCAACAACATGGATGTAACTGGAGGTCATCATGTCAAGTGAAATAAACCAGGCACAGAAAGACAAACTTCACATGTTCTCACTTATTTGTGGGATCTAAAAAGTAAAACAATTTGATCATGGTGGATAAGCTTTTTAATGTGCTGCTGGATCCAGTTTGCCAGTATTTTATTGAGGATTTTTGCATTGATGTTCATCAGAAATATTGGTCTAAAATTCTCTTTTTTTGTTGTGTCTCTGCCAGGCTTTGGTATCAGGATGATGTTGGCCTCATAAAATGAGTTAGGGAGGATTCCCTCT